>NC_069009.1:1789983-1792753 GCF_001194135.2 Octopus bimaculoides
TACGCAGTGGGACTGAACCCGGAACCATGTGGTTCGTAAGCAAGCTACTTACCACACAGCCACTCCTATGCCTACACATAGATAATTTTAAGAAGTGGTATATATCTGTATATATATAGATATGTCTGTGTGTGTGTTTAATTAGTTTTAGCTGGGACTTTGAAATTTTACCTAAACCCTTATCCCAGTTCCCTTTCCATCAGCAAACCACAAAATCCCTTTAAAATAACTGTCTCCACTTTAAATATTACTTTAGCGGCATGTGGTGATTATTGTATTGGTCGTGCTGTCACATCCAATGCCACCAAAATTCGAGCAGGGGTCGGACAAAAGTTTCCCATTAACATTTGTGATTAAATTAATAAGGTTACCAGTTATAAGGAATTTAACATTTTCGATGGATGTGCAGCACACACCTGGAATATACACCCCTGATATCTATCTATCTGTCTATCTATCTTTATGTTAATCTTGGCTTTTCTGCTGATGATAGCTGGTCTTGCAAAATATTATTTTCTTTTGCTGAAAATAGCTTGAAACCTTGGTTCAGAAAATAGATGGTAAATATTTATATTTTTCATTCTCTTTCGAAATTATCCCTAATTGTGGTTTGGAGTTTTGACTGCTCCTTCTAGCAGGTTAGGTGTCCTATTATGGACATCTCTCTCATGTGTTTAAATGTACACTGTATTTATATGAATAATATATAGTCTATTGGCTAGTTTTTTTCTTCTCGCTAGACCACTGGTAGCAAAAAGAATTTCTAAAAATTTTTTGCTACCCTAAGATTTATTAATATATATATATATATATATATAAATCGTCCAACCCATGCTAGCATGGAAAGCGGACGTTAAACGACGATGATGATGATGATATATATATATATATATATATATATATATTTGTGTGTGCTTATATATATATATATGCATATTCTTTTTTTCTTTTACTTGTTTCAGTCATTTTGTCTGCGGCCACGCTGGAGCACCACCTTTAGTCGAACAAATTGACCCCAGGACTTATTCTATGTAAGCCTAATAGTTATTCTATTGATCTCTTTTGCTGAACCACTAAGTTATAGGGACGTAAACACACCAACATTGGTTGTCAGGCGACGATGGAGGGACAAACAGGGACACACAAATATATACATATATATATATGATAGGCTTCTTTCAGTTTCCGTCTGCCAAATCCACTTACAAGGCTTCAGAAAACACTTGCCCTAGGTGCCACGCAGTGGGACTGAACCCGGAACCATGTGGTTGGGAAGCAAGCTTACCACACAGCTACTCCTACAACTATATGATGATATATATATATATTCGAAAGGAGCTCACTCTCGGTCCTTGCCTTCATGAGGCCCAATGCTCGAAAGGTGCCTTTATGTACCACCGGCACGGGTGCCATTTGCATGACACCGGTATCTGCCACAGTTGGCTTGATGGGTCTTCTTCTCACGCACAACATAATGCCAAAGTTCTCGATCATTGCCTCTGTGGGGCCCAACATTTAAAAGGAGCTGTCTCGGTCCTTGCCTTGGCTTGATGGGTCTTCTTTTCAAGCCCTTTCAATAATTAGTTAATTGGATATTTAACCAAGTGTCTAATGATAAAAGAGTGGAATTGAACCAGTGTGTGTGTTAATTATATTGGAATGATGACTTCCCCTAGACACAACAAAATATGGTGTGTTTGTTCTTAGGTCATGACTGGGTGGGAGGCGCAATGGCCCAGTGGTTAGGGCAGCGGACTCGCGGTTTCGAATCCCAGACCGGGCGTTGTGAGTGTTTATTGAGCAAAAACACCTAAAGCTCCACGAGGCTCCGGCAGGGAGATGGTGGCGAACCCTGCTGTACTCTTTCATCACAACTTTCTCTCACTCTTACTTCCTGTTTCTGTTGTGCCCGTAATTCAAAGGGTCAGCCTTGTCACACACTGTGTCACGCTGAATATCCCCGAGAACTATGTTAAGGGTACACATGTCTGTGGAGTGCTCAGCCACTTGCACGTTAATTTCACGAGCAGGCTGTTCCATTGATCGGATCAACTGGAACCCTCGACGTCGTAAGCGACAGAGTTCCAACAACAACATGACTGGGTGGCAACAGATGAATCTAGTAAATAGCTTAATATAATGAAAAACATAATCATAAATATAGATTAATAATGATCAGATAATTTCCAGCTATAATATTAGCTTAAAATACGACACATCTGTTGTAGCCTAACACTAAATATAATATTGATATCTCTTTCCTTTTTACTTGTTGTCTTTTATATCTGACTGGCACCCGTGCCGGTGGCACATAAAATGCAACATTCAGGCGTGGCTGATGCCAGTGCCGCCTGACTGGTTCCGGTGCTGGTGGCACTTAAAAAGCACCATTCAAGCATGGCTGGGGCCAGTGCCACCCGACTGGCTCCCGTGCCGGTGACACGTAAAAAGCATCATTCAAGTATGGCCGATGCCAGTGCCACCTGACTGGCTCCCGTGCCAGCAGCACATAAAAAGTACCCGCTACTCTCTCGGAATGGTTAATTAATTTGCCAATTGTCCTTGTGTAGTTATACACAAAATGAATTATCAATCTGGGTTTATATGAAAGAAAAGTATAAATACCACCATGACTGATATCCAAGCTGAAGTGGAGAAGGCGGCTGCCCCTGGATTTGGTTATAAAGAGACGATGAGCGATGGCTAGAGAAATATTGAGCTATCGTTGCCAGTACCGCCTGACTGGCCCTCATGCCGGTGGCACGTAAAA
>NC_069009.1:1792853-1793683 GCF_001194135.2 Octopus bimaculoides
CTGACGAAATGCCGCCAAGCATTTCGCCCGCCGCTTTTGTAACAGTGGATATTGTCAGGTCAAACGAGGAGGCTTCTTGGTTTGCTAAAAATAGCAGAACCCTGTAGTTATGCCAATAGCTTACTCGATTTTCTAAAAACAGTAGCCAAATCTACCTCGAATGAAAACTGAAAACTAACAAACTTCAAAAATAATTTTTAAAAAATCGTATGATTTTTATACCATTTCAATTGTGGTAAGAAACTCTTGAGAGAGTTGAATGGAAGGTCTTCAGAGGAATCCCTATCCCACTGCCCTCAATCGTTTTGGCCCTAAATTTCTTAGTCTGAGAGGGTCAAGTCGCATCCAGGTCATGAGTGTTCGGTAGCATTCTGCTAATACTTTTTAGTCACTTGGATATCAGACACTTGTATATTTAAACTACTTCCTCGATTTGCAGTCAAATCTACAAAAGTATCGAGTGACCCCCATCAGATTAATGTGTATTCAGAAGTCAAACACGTATAGTAATAAAAAAACGGACGTACATTTTTGCATTTACGTCCAATTATAATAAAAACAATTTCACATTAATCTGATGGGGGTCACTCGATCGATACTTTTGTAGAATACAAATTTATTATTCTTATAAAAGAATATTGTCAACAGCGGTTCGGCAAAAGTGGTCGATATAAATAAGTACCAGGCTTACAAAGAATAAGTCCCGGGGTCGATTTGCTCGACTAAAAGGCGGTGCTCCAGCATGGCCGCAGTAAAAAATGACTGAAACAAGTAAAAGAGTAATGACTTCGAATTTATAATATATATATATATATATATATATATATATA
>NC_069009.1:1794209-1795258 GCF_001194135.2 Octopus bimaculoides
TATATATATATAGTCATGATTTTTATTTAGTATTTATCTTAACTGTCCGACGAACAGGAACGGGGAACTCCGAGTAACAGTTCTGTGATAATTTTGCACCTTTTATATATACGTGTGTGTGTGTCTGTGTGTGCCATAAAAACTATGAGAAGTTCTCTCATGGAAAACAACGCAGTATTTTGTGTTCTAACACAACATCCACTTTTAAGGGGTGATAGACATTACTTTTTTGTATTAATATTACTTCAGTCACTATTAATTATTTTACACATATACATACATACTCTTCGAAACGCCTGTGTTAGAAAGGGGGCAGCTGGTGAAGGAGATATTCTCTATGTGACCTGTGTTTTCTGTACTCGTTTATCATTTTGTCTACGCTTTGTTTGCAATCTCCTGTACCCAGATATGCATCTATATTTACAGGTAGATGTAAGTATGTACATACATGTACGTATATATGCATATACTCATTTATTATTTGTATTACATACATATATATATACACCGTAATGTACAAAACTTGTTGCGGTGTGACAGCTTTTGTGCCGCAATTTCCCTGAGAGCTAGTTGTGCCAAATGATCGCAAGTTCCTGGTAGGGGCCTACAGTGATGGACAAGTGAAAGGATAGAAACTAGATAAATATGGATGACCCCTATGTAGGAACCCCTCCCCCCTAAAAACAGAGGCAAAGTTACAAAAGCATCGATGATAAATCAAAACCGACAAGGCCCAGGGATAGGAAGGTTTTTACTCAAGATGGGACAGCTCACCATTGAGAACAGTGCAGAAAATTCTTCGATGGCCTACGCTCCGTAGAGAGCGAACGGCTTGAGTAAATATATAGAGATCAACAAAAATATTGCTTGCTTTATTATAAACTCACAAGGAAAACAGAAGGATGTTTATGTGTTCTCTGTTTCTGGTTTTCTTTTTCCCATCCTGCATTACATTGATGTGTTAGAGCAGGGGTTTTCAAACTGTGGTTCGCGGACCACAGGGGGTCCGGTCCGCAAGGACAAGACAGTAAGACACGAATTAGGCAATC
>NC_069009.1:1797472-1800658 GCF_001194135.2 Octopus bimaculoides
CACCGCCACCACCACCACCACCATCACCATAAGCACGACATGTACTACCACTATCACCACCTCCACCGCCACTCTTCCTGTCTTGCTACCCTCCCGTAACAGTTACGCAAACAACTTCCGCCAGCTCTGTCTGTCTGTCTCTCTCTGTCTGCACCCATTTTCGCCCTTTTAATTTTCTTTTCGCTTATAAATCTTTTGTCTTTGATTTGTAGAAAATTTTTTTGATTCGCTAAAAATTTTTTTTTAAATGCTATTTAACCCAAAATCGTTAAGCAGAACATTATCATGCAAGAAATCTTTTTTTTACCCGTAAGGTATATATCAAAATATATAAAAAATTAATTTAATTCTCACGAATAAAAATTTTTAAAATTATCAATAATTTTAAAGTTAAATACAAATTTTTACGAAATTTTCTTGAGAGGGTTTTTCTCTTTCTCTGCGGCTGAAGTCACTCTCTCTCTTTTTCTGTCTGTCTCTCTTTTATTCGTTATTCACTTACTCTTTCTCTTTGTGTTACTCTCTTACTCTTTCTCTTTGTTACTCTCTCCCTTACGCACTCACTCGATTTCCTAATGCTTTTTTGGAAATCACTTCGAGATTGATTGATATACGAAAGCAAAACTGCTGGTACCCCCCTCCTCTCATTAAAAATATTCTAAAAAAAAATAATCTAATTCTCATAAATAAATATTAAAAATAATTATCAATAATTTCTAGGTTATATAATTTTTTATGAAATTCTGTGGTGGATTTGTTTCTCTCTATGCTTGTTCCTTTTCCTCTTACTCTGTCATCTGATGCTGTCTTTTTCTTTGTCACTCTTTATTCACTCACTCTCTCGTTTTTTCTGTCACTCTTATTCTCTCTCTGTCTCTCTCTCCCGATGTTTTATTTTAATCGGTTTGAGAATGAGATACGAAAGCAAAACTGCTGGAGAAATTCTTATCCCTTAAGGAAACAGCACCCAACTTCAAAATAACCCCCAAAAATAATTTAATTTTCATAAATAAACATTAAAAAAAAATTATAAATAATTTTTAAGTTATACAAATATTAAATTTAGTAAGCATTTTTCTCTGCCCTTGTCAGCTACTCTCATTTTCATTCCTCTATCTTTCTTTCTCTTACTCACTTTATGTCTTTCCTTTACTCACTCACTCTCTCTCTCTGTTACCCTCTCTTACACCACATTCTCTTTGCCACGCTCTCACTCACTCACTGTGTCTCCTGACACTTTTTAAACTCACCGTGTCTCCTCACCATTTTTTTGTCTCTCTCTCTTTCTCTTCCCTCTCTCATTCTTTCTACGTCACTCTCTCTCTCGCTCTTACTCACACACTCACTGTACCTTTTAACGCGTTTCGTCTTTTCCCTCCCTCATTCTGTCTGTGTCACTCTCACTCACTCACTCACTGTGTCTGTTAACGCGTTTTGTCTCTCTCTCTCTCTCTCCCTCTCTTTCTCTTCCCTCTCTCATTCTTTCTGCGTCACTCTCTCTCTTACGCACACACTCACACACACACTCACTCACTCACTGTATCTCAACGCTTTTCGTCTCTTCCCTCCCTCATTCTTTTTGCTTCACTCTCTCCCTTACTCACACATACACTCACTCCCTCACTGTGTCTTATAACGCTTTTCGTCTCTCTCTTCCCTCCCTCATTCTTTCTGCGTCACTCTCCCTCTTACTCACACACACACACTCACTCCCTCCCTCACTCACTGTGTCTCAACGCTTTTCATCTCGCTCTCTCTCATTCTCTCCGCGTCACTCACACTCACTCACTCACTCGCTCGATCACTCACTCTTTCCCCGTCTACCGATGCTTTGAAGATCGAGATACGAAAACAAAACTGCTGGAAAACAAAAACACTTCTGACCAGAAAGACGGACGCCATTTTGGTTAATCAAGAGGACAAGACAAGAAGTGACAAGAAGACACAAGCAAACGGCCCCTTGTTTGTTTATCGGCCACGGTTCCCTTAACAGGTTTTGATTCCCCCGAAAACTGCTTTCGTAGCATGCATCTGTCATTAGAGTATACGTTCTCGTAGCTATGGCTGACAGGCGAAAATTACAAGGTAAGAGAAGATGGGAAAAATGATGCTTTTCTTGGAGGAAAGCCGAGCAGAAGCATTTTTCTGTTTCTTTCTGTCTTTTGCGATTGTTTGGTGTGTATTGTGGGGTGTGTGGTGCACGGAACGTGCATGTGTGTGTCTACATGGCTCCTTGTATATATATTGACTTTGCATGCTTTATAAATCGACACATACATATATATATATACATATATATATATGTATGTATATATATATGGTGTCTGATATTTTGGATATACGGCTTCTTATTGTCTACATACGTGCTCAGAGATCGACACACTATACATATATATATATATATATACACACACACATATATATATTGATATGTGTATATATATGTAATTACTATTCCTTATTGTCTGCATGCACACAGATCGACACTCTCCATCTGTCTATGAGAATGCATGTTTGTGTTAGTGTATATATATATATGCACACAGATCTTTATGTATTGTCTACATAACATGTTCATAAGTCAACATATATATATACACACACTAGTAAGCACATAGGTTCAAAATAAGGTGGAAATGTATTTATATATCTATATAGATTTACATGTTTATAAATATACATATATATATGTATATTTGTGTGTATATATTCATTTGTATGTGTTTTCTGCATACATATTCGTAGATCGACATACTGTATGTACGTTCATGTATATATATATATATATACATGAACGTACATATATGTATACACATCCTAACAGATCGGCATATTTCTTGTGCATATATATATATATATACACACACACACACGCACATACTCTCACATATCTATATATAATAATGCATGCTCGAATTTTATATGTAAACAAATTCTTAGCAATTTCCTGCGTGTAAATATCTATGTGTTTATATGCATCTATGTATACATAAATGTAGGCACCGCTCCATACCTTACCATCTACATACATGGTCACGAACCAACACAGATGTGTATATATATATATATATATATTTATATTAATGGGCATATGCAAGTCTGTGTGTGCACAAGCGTATGCACAACACTACATATTGTCTACACATATGATCCTAAATCATATATATATATATATATATATATATA
>NC_069009.1:1801047-1803921 GCF_001194135.2 Octopus bimaculoides
AAAAAAATATATTTCCAACCGTAAAGGTAATTTATGGTCACACACACACACTCTCTCTCTCTCTCTCTCTCTCTATATATATATATATATATATGTATATATATATGAAAACAGGCGTGCATTTTTGTTACAAAAGCCTATATGAGAGTTCCTCTCAGAATATCTACCACAGTATAGTATCTTCTAACAGAACATCCACATTTAAGTGGAAATAAATATTATTACCTCTAATTATTAATACTGTCTCTGTCACCTACTGTCTATATATATATATATAGAGAGAGAGACAATAGGTGAGAGCTGGATGTGCTCAAATGAATTTAAACCTATCTTTCGGAATATATGTGTCCATGTATGTATCATCATCATCATCGTTTAACGCCCGCTTTCCATACTAGCATGGGTTGGACGATTTGACTGAGGACTGGTGAACCAGATGGCTGCACCAGGCTCCAATCTGATTTGGCAGAGTTTCTACAGCTGGATGGCCTTCCTAATGCCAACCACTGCGAGAGTGTAGTATGTATGTCTATATATATGTATGTATATGTGTGTGTGTATGTTACACCAAGATCGACATGTTAAACACACGTGTGAACATCTCCGTATACATATATATTTCTCTATCTACTTGCTTATGGATACACTTACAACATGTGTACATGTGCATATGCTATCGCTTGTATGTATAGGTACATACAGCTTTTTATATATTGCCTGCATACATACTCATAGATCGACATGTATATATACATATATATATATATATATATATATATATATATATAAAAGAGACAAGTTAATAATGGTCATTACATGTTTTTCCTTTATGGAGCAGATCTGGCTTACAGCTGTTTCCAGTAGTCATTATAGGTACATTACTGAGGTTTACTCAATTGGGGAAAATTGAACGACCCTAAGAAAATTAATGCCACTTTTGTCTTAGCTATTTCTGGTTATAACAAGCAGGGCACTGGAGGAATGGCTATTGTAGCTATTCTTCCATTGTTCTGCTTGTTATAATCAGAAATGGATACAATAGCTGTTCCTCCAGTGCTCCATTTGTTGTAACCAGAAATAACTCTGGCAAAAGTACCAATTGAGTAAACCTACCAGTAATGTACCTATGATAACTACTGGAAACAGCTGTAAGTCGGATTTGCTCCAATAAAGGTAAAATATGTAATGACCATTGTTTTTAGTTTTGTTTACCAGATGGCTGCACCAGGCTCCAATCTGATTTGGCAGAGTTTCTACAGCTGGATGCCAACCACTCTGAGAGTGTAGTGGGTGCTTTTACATGCCACTGGCACGGAGGTCTGTCAAGAGGTACTGGCAACGGCCACGCTCAAATGGTGTATTTTATGTGCCACCTGCACAGGAGCCAGTCCAGCGATACTGGCAACGAACTCACTCGAATGTCTTTACACGTGCCACTGGCACAAGTGCCAGGAAGGCGACGTTGATAACGGTCACGCTCAAATGGTGCTATTTATGTACCACCGGCACGAAAGCCAGACAGCTGGTGCTCTGGCAGCAATCACGCTCGGACAGTGCTCTTAGTGATTTACTGGTACTGGTGCCCTCACGATTTTGCTTTCGCTTGCCCCAACAGGTCTTCGCAAGCCGAGTTTAGTGTTCAATGAAGACGTTGGCATGGGTGCCAGTCTACAAATTTAGTTTGATTTCGATTTCACTTGCCTCGACAGGTCTTCACAAGCGAAGTTTAGTGTCCAAAGAAGGAATGTTACGCATAAGTGGGCTGGCTACACCCCTGGCAGAAGCCTTGGATTTTGGTCTCACTGTATTAAAACAATTAGCAGTTCTTATTTTAATACAGTGTGCATCAAATGATATATATATAAAATGAGGTGACAAAGGAATGTACCATTATCTTATGGAGTTCATTAGCTTACAGTTGTTTCTGCTATAAGATGCAGTAGACTCATAGCTGATGGCCTGAGTTGCACCTTATAGCTTCATCAGAGCCTCAAATATGAAGGGCAATCTGTTTTGGGAAAAAAAAACAGTTACATTTGTGTATATCCAGTGAAACACATTGCAAATGGGAAAGCTAACATGTACGTGGGGGATGAAATCCAGGAGCTCTTCACCAATGCCAAAGTAATGTATGTATGTATGTATATATATACACACACACACACACACGATGGGCTTACTTTAGTTTCCGTCTACCAAATCCATTCACCATGCTTTGGTCGGTCCAAAGCTATAGTAGAAGACACTTGCCCAAGGTGCCATGCAGTGGGACTGAACCCGGGACCAAGTGGTTAGGAACACACACAAACGACATAGGCTAATACAGGTATATCAGATGCTTTGATTTGTTCATATATGTTCCGCTAATTGTTCTTGAATTATTTCTCATATCATAATTTTTGTTTTATATATATATATATATATATATAAATAAATAAATAAAAGAGACCACTCAGTGGACTGTTAATGTGCTAGAAGAATTAACTGTCCACTTAGTGGTCTCTTTTATATATACATATACTATGATCATTTTGAGATCTCAGAAAAAATTTTCTAAATCTTCTGATTCTTTTAATGTGCTGTTTTCCTGGTATTAAATTGATATTAATTAATATCAAATTTTTTACCCTATTATTTTAATATATATAACTTTTCGAAACGCCAGTGTTATAATGGTGGCAGCTGATGAAGGAAATGTTCTTATGTGGCCTGTGTGTTTTGTCCATGTTTTTTTGCAACGTCATGTACCCAGATATGCATCTATATATACATGTAGATGTAGGTATGCATATACTCATATATTATTTGTATTATATATATATATATATATATATATATATATATATGTTTGTGTACAAAGACTTTCCGTATTCC
>NC_069009.1:1804324-1806386 GCF_001194135.2 Octopus bimaculoides
TGCCAGTACCGCCTGACTGGCTCCCGTAGGATTTTCGAGCGAGATCGTTGCCAGTGCCCCTGGGCTGGCTTGTGCGGGTGGCACATAAAAGACACCATTTCGAGCGTGGCCGTTTTCGTGCGGGTGACACGTAAAAGCACCCACTACACTCTCTGAGTGGTTGGCGTTAGGAAGGGCATCCAGCTGTAGAAACTCTGCCAAATTAGACTGGAGCCTGGTGTTGCCATCCGGTTTCACCAGTCCTCAGTCAAATCGTCCAACCCATGCTAGCATGGAAAGCGGACGTTAAACGATGATGATGATGATGATATCGATACTACATGTATGTCTTCATTGGCAGACTAATTACGTTGGCATGGTACTTAATTTAGGCTATCTAATTTTGGGAGGTTTTTGTGGCATAGAAAAATGTGTGTATACCAAAAACAGACTGTACTTGTAATTAGGTAGCAAAAACTGCCTCCAGAGGTGTTTAAAATCAAAAAAATGAAAGCTATTGTCAGAGTTGTGTCCCTTCGCTTATATTTTTTTGAACATTTTTTTTCTGAACATTTTGGGAAAGTTTTCTTCAGCAATTACAATATGGTCTCGTAGATTGAAATTTTCTGCTTTGTATTATAATATGCAAGGCCTTAATCCATTTAGCTATTGTGTCTGCTATGTTTCCCTGAGTTATTTTCTCTCAGCCTTATCAAGATCTACATACATGCTCCATTGATTTGACAGGACATCGTACGTCATCATTCATTTAACGTCCATGTTCCTAGACGGCACGGGTTGTATGGGAGCTGATGGGTTCAAGGAAGTGCATCGTGCTCCAGTGCCTTCTGTAGTATGGTCTCCACGGCTAGCTACCCTTCCTAATATTATCAGCTTTATATAATGTACTGGCTGCTTTTTTAATTTAAATTTCCATACCACCAGTATTTGTGAGGTTCCTACACAGCTTGCAAGAATAGGAACCCCGTGGGGGTGGGGAGCGACTTTATGCTAGGAGATAAGGTGTATAGAGGATAGGGTTAGGGTTTGGCATCGTTTCTATGGTCGGATGCCATTCCCAACCACTTTACAACATATACTGTGAGCGCTTTTTACATGGTAACAGCTCTACTGCGGTCACCATGCAGCTTGCAAGACTATGAACCCCATGGAAGGCCATTTTAATACTAAGAAGAGATGAGTAGGGAGGGTTAATGTAAAAGAGAAAAGGGCCAGAGTGGAACAGGTTTCTTGTCGTAACAAAGCTGTGTAATAAATCTTCACCATTTAATGCCACCAGCATTAGTGAGGTTCCCATACAACATGCAAGAACACAAACTCGACCCAACTATATGTTGTTTTTGTGCTATGGGCCTGAGGACTGCATTGTGCGCCAGTGTCTTCTGTAGCACTGTTTCTATGGCTAGCTACCCTTCCTAGTGTCAAGAACTTTTCAGAATGTACTGGGTGCTTTTTTTATTATTATTATTTTCATGCCACCAGCACAAGTGAGGTTCCCATGCAACAGGCAAGAATACAAACTCGACCCAACTATATGTTGTTTTTGTGCTACATTGAAAATACCCAGTACATTCTGTAAAGTGGTTGGTGTTAGCAAAGGCATCCAGCTGTTGTGCTCCAGGGTCTGCTTTGGTATAGTTTCTATGGCTAGTTATCCTTCCTAACATTAACCCTTTTGATGCCAACCCGCCTGAAACTACCTCTGGCGCTGTAGTACAAATGTCTTGTTTTCAAAAGTTCTGAATTAAAATCTTCCACCAATTTAGGTTCCTAATGCCAGCTTAATAATAACTCAGTTCTTTTACTAAATTCCTTGTTATACTTAAGATTAATTGAAAGAAACACAGAGCATCTCAACAGAAATATGGTAACAAAAGGATTAAAGTCACCATGATATTTTTAACCCCTTTGATATAAATCTGGCTGAAACTGCCTCTGGCTCTGTAGTACAAATGTCTTGTTTTCATAAGTTTTGAATTAAAATCTTCCACCAAACCTTAGTCGCAATTTATGTTCCTAAAACTAGCTGAACGATAAGTTATTTTACTAAATTCTTTGTTAT
>NC_069009.1:1806794-1809682 GCF_001194135.2 Octopus bimaculoides
AACGGAACAGCCTGCTCGTGAAATTAATGTGCAAGCGGCTGAGCACTCAACAGACACGTGTACCCCTAACGTAGTTCTCAGGGATATTCAGTGTGACACAGAGTGTGACAAGGCTGACCCCTTTGAACTACAGGCACAACAGAAACAGGAAGTAAGAATGAGAGAAAGTTGTGGTGGAAGAGTACAGCAGGATTCGCCACCATCCCCTGCCGGAGCCTCGTGGAGCTTTAGGTGTTTTCGCCCAATAAACACTCACAACGCCCGGTCTGGGAATCGAAACCGCGATCCTATGACCGCGAGTCCGCTGCGCTAACCACTGGGCCATTGCGCCTCCACAGTTGAACATTGTAAAACTGGGAAAAAAAAGTTAGCTGTTTCTTGCAATAAATACCAATACATCTCTAGCAAAAGCAAAATTTTTTCAGGGGTCTCTTTAAATACTAATTTGGATCCCCAAATTATTATTTTGTTGCATGAACCCCATCCAAAAATTTTGTAAGAACCCACTGTGTTATATGTTCAAACTGACCAGATCTGGCCTCTTACACCAGCCTTACAATTCCATTCTAAGAATATACAAGATTATCCCATTATCGAAATCTCAAAATTGCAAGATTAATTAATTTTGAGAGCGGTTGGGTTCGTATTTAGTATTGTTGTTTGTGAGAGTAGTCGAGTTTATTTCAGATATTTTCCTTTAAAAATCATCTCCGGGTAATCGGCGAGAACGTTGGTGTTGCATTGGTGGAGGTCTGCGCTCTTATTATTATTATTATTATTATTATTGAGTGAGAGAGCAGTGCATGCCATCAAAGTGACACTGGGACACAATATACGAAGCCCAGTATACCCATCATGACTACCCGTCTGATAAGGGTACACCAGGCACATGCATCACAACCATATGTGCGTGACATGGTGATCTCATATCAAGGTAAACAGCGCATGACTTCGCAGGTGGGGCCCAGTTTGAATTTTCTTCAGGTCGAGTAGCCCATCCCAATCAAAAGGTCCCTGAATAAGGTTTGTGTAAGGATGTTGAGCAAAACACCCATGTTTCCAAAGGTGAATTATTCAAACCTCAAAGAATTCCTCTCAAAACATGGCTATGATGCTCCCCCACTACTTCTGCTCATGATCAGAGATGCACATATCGCCAGCCACCAAGGGACATGCTCAACTGGTTACGGTCAAACAACTGACAAGCAAATATTATTATTATTATTACTTGCAGTATTTCCAGGATTCAGCCCGTCTCTCAGTCAGGAGATATAAAATATAGGCACAGGAGTGGCTCTGTGCTGGCTAAAAAGCTGGGGGATATATATTAATGTGACACTGGGGTACAAATGTACAAAGTTCATGGCACAGCAGACAAAATGCTTAGTGTCCATTTTTACGTTTTGAGTTCAAATTCCACCGAGGTCGAATTTGCCCTTCATCCTTTGCGGGGTCGATTGTAACCAACTTCCTCTCCTCTCAAAAGCTGCTGGGGGCCCTCTGCCAAAAACTCGAAATGAATAATGTACCCTCGGACTAAACTTATGTAATGCTTTCCTGCCGTTTTTTTTTTTTTTTTTTTTTTTTGTGTGAGACAACTGAGGATTTCTGGCTGGTGTTTCTAGCAGCCGAGACACTCCTCTGTTGGACTAGTAATTATAATAATAATAGTAATTAAGTCTGTAGTTTCTTCTCTGTGCCTCCACAGATATTTATAACAAAAAACAAAAACAATAGATTTAAAAGACATGACCTTTTTTATTTGTTTTTTGTTATTGAACTAGGTTCTGACAATTGGAGGAGGAGGAGGATCGGGTCTGCTTTCCCCTCCCTCTCATCAATTCTCTGTTTATCTATCTACCCTTCCCCTCCTTTTGTCTGCTTTATTCCCTCTTCTCTAACCTCCCCTCTCTCCTTTCTACCTGCCTTTTTGTTTCTCCCTCTCTCTCTCTCTTCTAGATCTATCTGCTTATCTATTTACCCTTCTCTTTCTCTCTGTTTTGTTTTTTGTTTTTTGTCTGCCTTTTATATATCTTCCTCTCTTTCTCTCTCTTTGTCTTTCTGATCTCTTCTTCCCCCTTCTCTGTCTTTGCCTTTCTAATCGCCTCTTCCCTCTCTCTCCCTCTCTCTCTCTTTGTTCCTCTATTCTCCCTCTCTACCATTCTGATCTTCCCCTCTCTTTTCTGTTTTCCTTTCTCTTTTCTCTGCCCCTCTCTCTCTTTATCCTTCCCTTTCCCCACTTTACCTCTTCCCTTACTTCCTCGTTCTCTCCTTCATTTCTGTTTGTCATCCCTCTGCCTTCTCTCTATCTCTCTTGCACGCTCCTCTTTCTTCTCTCTCTTCCCCTCCCTCCTTTATATATATATATATATATCCTTCTCCCACCATCTCCTTCCTCTTTTACCTTCTCATCTGGTTTTCCCCACGCTCTACCTCTCATTATCTCCGCCTTCCTGTATCACTCTATCTACATCTTCTCCCCCTCTCTTTCTCTCCCTGCCTTTTCCTTCTCCCTTTTTCCCTCCTATTTCTTTCTTATGTCCCTTCCTTCTTTTCACTCACTCAACGTCTTTTTCTATGTCTTTAACCGTTCTGGTGTCCTGCAGAAGAAGGGAATGCGCCGCAATACTAACTGTACGTAAAATAACAGTAATTATCCTTTCCGCTAATTAGCACAAGGCCTAAAATTTTTTTTTGGTGGGGGAATGAGTCGATGCGTAAAATATTAATAGTAATAATAACTTTATAAACACTCGCATTCACAGACGACGGGCTTCTTTGCAGTTTCCTATTTCTTTATTGCCCACAAGGGGCTAAACATAGAGGGGACAACACAAGGACAGACAAAGGGATTAAGTCGATTACATCAACCCCCAGTGAGTAACTGG
>NC_069009.1:1809955-1810979 GCF_001194135.2 Octopus bimaculoides
TCGGAAATACACTTTTACTTTTTTTTTTTACTTGTTTTCAGTCATTTTACTGCGGCCATGTTGGAGCACCGCCTTTTAGTCGAGCAAAATCGACCCCCCCCCCCAGGACTTATTCTTTGTAAGCCTAGTACTTACTTATTCTATCGGTCTCTCTTTTTTACCGAACCACTAAGTTATATACGAATAGTAATCCAATTAACTCTCTCTCTCTCTCACACACACACACGCATGTTTTTCGATTTTGGTACATATAAGTCCGAAGACATCTGGGCGGAGGTAAAGAATACGCACACCACCCGTTTTTTGGTGTAACCCTAAATCAGACACTAACCGCCGCGGATGCGTATTTTTTTTTACCTTCGCCGACTGCTGTACATCATTCGCACCTGTATATCCACTATTATATATTTGGAAGAAAATATAAATAATAAACGGGTGGAAATCAAACCGGTGATTGTGTTAGATTATAAGGCAATTAAGACAACATGACTCTCCCCACACACAATATAATCTTACCTTTATTTTTTGCTTACTTTTATTTTTACACTCCCCTCTTTTCAGCTTTCTGTCTGCATATCTACCTTCGTTCATTAACTTCCTGTTTTTTTACAGAACTCTTACATAAGAAATTACGATTTACCCATTGTCTGGGAGCTGTTTAATGTTTCTCTATCTCTGTAACTTTAGGAGTACCGTGTTTTGGGTTTTTTTTAATTATTTTTTCACGGGAAAAGGATCGAACTCGTACTCTCTCGTCTTATCTGTCTCAGCTTCTAACTCGCTTTTTTTGAGTTTTGTTTTCGTTTTATTTCCGCTTAATTTAGTTCGTTTAAAATACCATCGCACCTTGATTATAATGGATTGAAAATTATATCCTGTTTTGTTCGAGTGTGTACGAATTATATATATATATATATATATATATATATATATATGATATTCTTACGCACATATCGTGTATTGAGTGTAAGAATTTTGTTTTGTGGCCACGTGTGTGTGTGTATAATCGCTGACCAAACGCAAT
>NC_069009.1:1810989-1811787 GCF_001194135.2 Octopus bimaculoides
TTGTTGTTTTTTTCGTACATTCTCTCGTGTATATATATATATATATATAAAATATGGAGAGAGAGAGAGAGAGATTTCCACCAAAATTCTAAGTTATGGATCTCCTATAAACGCATGTATCTGTGTACAAACAGACGCTCGCTCTCTCTCTCTCTCTCTTTCTTTCTCTGTATGTGTGTGTATGTGGAAAGTTTTGGATTAGGGGTCCAGTATATCCAATGTGACTAGGAGGACAAACACACACACACACACATATACATATATACTACGAGCTTCTTTCTACTAAATCCACTCACAAGGCTTTGGTCGGCCCGAGGCTATAGTAGAAGACACTCTTTTACTTGTTTCAGTCATTTGACTGTGGCCATGCTGGAGCACCGCCTATAGTCGAGCAAATCGACCCCACCCAGGATTTATTCTTTGTAAGCCTAGTACTTATTCTATCGGTCTCTTTTTGCAGAACCGCTAAGTTGCGGGGACGTAAACACACCAGCATCGGTTGTCAAGCGATGTTGGTGGGGGGCGACAAATACAGACACAAAAACATATACACACACATACATACATATATACGACGGGCTTCTTTCAGGAATATGTGCTAAAAATTAATTGGGTTTTTCTCTTTATGCAGCACTTTTCCGGTTTTGGAATAAAAAATTTGTGATATTTTGTTTTGTCATTTGTGTTGAAACTTAAAACTTTGCCATTCAGCCTCATTATTTAACTTCAGTGTGTTGAATAAATTATATTGTATCACTATGTGTGTATGTGTATATATATATATATATATATATATAT
>NC_069009.1:1812744-1815096 GCF_001194135.2 Octopus bimaculoides
AACCCTTTTGTTACTGTATTTATTTTGAGAGGCTCTGTGTTTCTTTCAATTAATTTTAAATATAACAAAGAATTTAGTAAAATAATTTAGTTATTATTAAGCTAGTGTTAGGAACATAAATTGTGACTAAGGTTTGGTGGAAGATTTTAATTCAAAACTTATGGAAACAAGACATTTGTACTACAGAGCCAGAGCTGGTTTCAGCTGGGTTGGTATCAAAAGGGTTAAATGATTAATCAAATGATTGGCTAAATAGTCAACTGATTGGCAAATAATAAAAGAAGTGACAAAGAACCAGTGCGTGTGTGTGTTAGTGTAATGACCTTCCTAAGATACAAGAAAATAATTTAATTTAAAAAAATTTTTATACGAATTAAGTCAAATTTTTTTCCATCCACAGGTGAGATTGAACGATGTTTAAAAAAAGTGAGTGAAGGAGTTGAGACATTCGAAGATATTTGGCATAAGGTGAGTGAAATGATTTGATTCCATCGTACGATGTACAGAAACATACTGGGGGTGATAGTAACTTTTCAGTAACTTCCCTCTTATTCTCTGAAGGCCCTTCAAACTGTCAGAGACCCCTAGTGATATTTTCAATAAGGTGCAATTTAATCTCTGGAAGCCATTCAACTAGCAGAGACCTCTGGTGATATTTTTAGTAACTTTCCACTTAATCTCTGGAGGTCCTTTAACTGGCAAAGACCCCTTGTAAGATTTTCAGTAACTTTCCGCTTAATTTCTTGGAGACCCTTTCACATGGCAGAGATCCCTAGTGATATTTTCAGTAACTTTCTGCTTAATCCCTGAAGGCCCTTCAACTTGCAGAGATCCCTAGAAATATTTTCAGTAACTTCCCTCTTATTCTCTGAAGGCCCTTCAACTTGCAGAGATCCCTAGAAATATTTTCAGTAACTTTCCATTTATTCTCTGGGGGCCCTTTTTCAGTAGGTTTCACCTTATTCTCTGAAAAGCCCTTCAACTGGCAGCGACCCTTAATGATACTTTCAGTAACTTGCCCCTTGTTCTCTGAAGGCCTTTCAACTGTCAGAGACCCCTAGTGATACTTTCAGTAACTTTCCACTTAATCTCTGGAGGTCTTTCAACCGACAGAGAACCCCAGTGTTACAGCACTTAAAGCCCCTGGCCTTAATTGGGGATTATATTCATGTGGGTGGGCAAGGTTATAAGGTTTACATTACAGAGACTGTGGTGTTGAACAAGATCTTCGCTGACCCCTTGCACATCAACTGTCTTATTTCTGTCCCTTACAGCTTCACAATGCAATCAACAGTAATCAGAAGGAGAAGTATGAGCAAGACCTTAAGAAAGAAATTAAGAAACTCCAGGTAAGAACTAGCATCTTTTCATTTTGTATCCACTTTGGGTGAACCGTGGCGCCGTTGGTTACAGGTTTCCCGTGAACCAGTCACTGGTTCAGAAACACAGGATAATTTTTTTCTTCGAAACCATCGTTATTTTTCTGTTCTGTTACGCAACCGATGTCTAAAGGTGTTCAAGTTTGTCGTCATTCCATCTTTTTTTTTTATCTTTTTTCTGTTTTCCAGGAATGGTGTAACCGCTGAACTACATTATCCAACAATGTGTGATTTGAGGGAGCTCTGGCTGCTGTTTCTAGCAGGTTGTGCAACCACGTAGAGGCTTTGTTGTTGGTTTCATAGACAGTATATTGTTTCAGTGTGAGTGTGTTCATGTGTGTGTTTGTGTATATGTATGTGTGGTCATGTGTGTATGGATGTGTTCATGTGCTTTTTTGTGCATTTGTGTGTGTCTATGTATGTATGTATGTGTGTGTGTGTAAGAGATTGTTTGTGTTTTGGTGTGAACATTAGTGCTTCAGTACAAAAGAATGGACAAAGATTCGCAAGTTTATCTGATTTAGGACATATATATATATATATATATATATATATATATATATATATATATATATATATAGTGTAGGAGTGGCTGTGTGGTAAGAAGAGGGGAGCTGGCAGAAACATTAGCACGCCGGGCGAAATGCTTAGCGGTATTTCGTCTGCCGCTACGTTCTGAGTTCAAATTCCGCCGAGGTCGACTTTGCCTTTCATCCCTTTCGGGGTCAATAAATTAAGTACCAGCTACACACTTGGGTCGATGTAATCGACTTAACCCCTTTGTCTGTCTTCGTTTGTCCCCTCTATGCATAGCCCCTTGTGGGCAATAAGGAAAGAAGAAGCTTGCTTCCCAACCACATGGCTCCAGTTTCAATCCCACTTCGTGTCTTCTACTATAGCCTCAGGCCAACCAAAGCCTTGTGAGTGGATTGTGTAGACGGAAACTGAAAGAGGCCCATCGTATATATATATA
>NC_069009.1:1817562-1824784 GCF_001194135.2 Octopus bimaculoides
TATATATATATATATTATATATATATATATATATTATATATATATTATATATATATATATTTTATATATATATATATTATATATATATATATTTTATATATATATTGTATATATATATCACATTGGAGCCTGGTGCAGCCATCTGGTTTCACCAGTCCTCAGTTAAATCGTCCAACCCATGCTAGCGTGGAAAGCGGACGTTAAACGACGACGATGATGATGATGATGATTGTTTATTTTGTAGAATGACATTGTAGGCTAGGTGTGGAAGGCCTTATCTGGCTGGCTTGAACATGAAGCAAATAGCATATTTGAGCTAGACATGGCCAGTTTAACCCTTTAGCATTCAGATTATTTTTCAAGATTTCAATGATGTGATTGTTTATTTATAGAGTGACATTGTAGGGTATGTGTGAGAGTTCAGATCTGGCTGGTTTGAATATAAAACAGAATATTTGGGGTTGTATGGCCAGTTTGACTCACTAGCAATTGGATTGCTCTGTCAAAGGTGATGCTTATTTATTCATATTGTTTTGAATTTAATCGTGCATTGTCTCATAGCTTTTGAGTTTATTTTTAGAATGACATTGTGGGGTAGGTGTGAGAGGCCTGACCCTTTTAGTTTGAACATAAAAAACCGGTAGAATATTCAGGTTGACCCTTCATTCATTCACATCGTTTTGAATTAATCATGGATTATCTTAAGATTTTGATGATGTGGGTGACATTGTAGGGTAGGTGTGAGAGGTCGGATCTGGTTGGTTTGAACATAAAACAAATATTTAGGCTGGACATGGCCAGTTTAACCTCTTAGTATTCAAATTACTCTGTCAAATATAATTCTTATTTTTTTCACATTATGAATTAACCATGCATTATCTCATAGCTTTGAGATTTCGATAATGTGATTGTTTTTTTTTTAGAATGGCATTACAGGGTATGTGTGATAGGCTGGATCTAGTCAGTTTGAACACGAAGCTGAATATTTTGGTTGGATATAGCCAGGTCAACCCTTTAACATTCAGATTACTGTCAGATGTAATGATTATTTATTCACATTGGTTTGAATTGTGCATTATTTCGAGATTTTGATGATGTGAACAACATTGTAGGATATGTACGAGAGGTCAGATCTGGCCAGAGAATATTTGGGCTGGACGTAGCCAGTTTCACCCTTTAGCATTCAGATCGCTGTCAAATGTAGTGTTTATTTATTTTCATTGTTTTAAATTAATCATGCACTGTTTCAAGATTTTGATGATGGGAATAATGATGCAGGAATGGTGTGAGAGGCCAGATCTGATGGGTTTGAACATAAAACAGGTAGAATATTTGGGCCTTGGCACTCGGGGCCCCATTCCTAGTGCCCACTGCCTCCCATTCTACACCACAAAATATAGGTCACTTTCTGCAACAAATTCAAAACAGCTGTATTTCACAAATAAAACTTAACCTAATTAACTCATTATTTTAGGGTTTTTTTATATCCATTGCTCCCTTTTAGCTACTCCATTACCACCCCGACTTTGGGAACTACTGTGCTATGTGCTAAAGGTTTAAATGCCAACAGCACAGTCCACCTAGCTGAATGTAGGTGCCACCCTAGTACACAACAACACCAACAATGCGATAGATATCTTGTAAAGCTCCCCAGGAATCCTACATATTTTTTTCATCACTCATGTCTTTCATGTTTCCATGTCTTTTTGCAGAGGCTCCGCGACCAGATTAAAACATGGGTGGCTTCAAGCGATGTGAAGGACAAACAGGTTTTGACTGACAACCGGAAGCTAATTGAAATGGTAGGTACCAGGTGTCTTTCCACACGGATTCCAAAGGAGGATGAGTTTCGCTTCTTGTTGAAGTCTTAGTATTTGTGTGTATATTATTATCTCAGTGTATTACTCTTTTTTCCATTTTATTCTTTTATTTGTTTCAGTCATGTGACTGCGGCCATGCTGAAGCATCGCTTTTAGTCGAACAAATCGACCCCAGAACTTATTCTTTGTAATAATGTATTTATTCTATCAGTCTCTTTTGTCGACCGGCACAAGGGCCAGTCACACGGTACTGGCTACGGCCACGTTCAAAAAGGTGTGTTTTATGTGCCACCTGCACGGGAGCCAGTCCAGCAGTACTGGCAATGACCTTACTCAAATAATTTTCTAACGTGCCACCAGTACAAGTGCTAGAAGACAACGCTGGTAACGATTACGCTCTAATGGTGCTATTTACGGGCCACTAGCACAGAAGCGAGACGGCTGCTCTGGCAATAAACATGCTCGACAGTGCTGTTAGTACTCCACTGGCGCGGTGACATATATATATATATATATATTTAAAAATTTAAAGAATGGAGAAAACGCATGTTATAATTGCATACTTTATTCCTACATCTGTTTCAAAGGATTACAACCTGTGTGATCCATATGGATCTATGATATTAAAATTGTAACCTTCTCTTCAGGGAATGCATGGTCATAATGTCTTACGTTTAAGATGATTACCATGCATTCCCTGAAGAGAAGGTTACAATTTTAATATCACAGATCCATATGGATCACACAGGTTGTAATCCTTTGAAACATATGTAGGAATAAAGTATGCAATTATAACATGCGTTTTCTCTATTCCTTAAATTCTTAAATATACTCAAATACCCAAAATTTCAAGGAGTTCCTGCCTTAAAAACAGGAACTACACCACAGTTATTTTGTGTTCTTTGCTACATTGGTTTCTATTAACCCATTTATTCTATCCGAAGAATTTTTATTCATTAAGATAGAAGAAATACATATAATTAAATATATATATATATATGTATATTTATTTATTTATTTATGCATGCATGTGTGTTTATTTTTGTGTGTGTGGTTGAACATGTTGACTTTCTTACCATTCTGTCTCCTAATACGGCAAATCCCTTACTTTCAATTTTTCTTTTGTCTTTGAAGCAAATGGAGAGGTTTAAGATTGTGGAGAAGGAGACGAAGACCAAAGCATATTCCAAAGAAGGTCTGGGAGCAGCGGCCAAAATGGACCCGGTCACCAAAGAGAAGGGCGAAACAATAAACTGGTTATCTGTAAGTATTCGACAGGCCAGACCCTTGACCACTGATCCTGTTCTCAATGTTATTGTTGATGCCTTCATTTTAGGGAGTTGTATGTCTTTATATTGGTGAGGTGCATGGCTTAGTGGTTGAAGTGTTAGTCATGAATCTGGGTCCCCCCTACCTTTTTTGGGGGTTGGCATTAATACTAATGAAGTAACCAAATGACATGACCCCCTCAACTGAAGGAAAGAGTAGTATAGAGGGAGGTGGCTGTATGCAAGGTGATAAGGGTTCAGAGTATGACAAAAGGGGAAAAATAAGGTGTTTTACAGTTAGG
Organism: Octopus bimaculoides; assembly: GCF_001194135.2. Taxonomy (NCBI): domain Eukaryota; kingdom Metazoa; phylum Mollusca; class Cephalopoda; order Octopoda; family Octopodidae; genus Octopus; species Octopus bimaculoides. The sequence continues at coordinate 1,820,953 of NC_069009.1, forward strand.
GAGAGATATATGGATACTCCAGTTGGAAAAGAGAGATAGTAGAGATGCATTAGGTCAAATTCACTAAATAAAACTGTAGGACGAATATCTCATCTCGTCTCATGAGCAAGACACTTTATTTCACATTGCTCCAGTCTACTCAGCTGGCAAAAATGAGTAGTACCTGTATTTCAAAGGGGCCAGCCTTGTCATGCTATGTGACATGCTGAGTCTCCCTGAGAACTATGTTAGGGGTACACGTGTCTGTGGAGTGCTCAGCCACTTGCATGTTAATTTCATGAGCAAGCTGTTCCGTTGATCGTATCAACTGGGACCCTCGTCGTTGTAACCGACGGAGTGCTCCTTCTATATTTAAGTACGGTATAAAAGAATTGGGTTTGTACATGTATTTGTGTGTATATCACAAGCAAAATGAGCTAAGGGAAATAACTCAGAATAGCTAAAAGGAAGAATTTGGATATGCAAAGTATGATAGAAAAACAGAAAAGGTTGGTAGGTTGAGAAGTGCACCAGAGTGAGAAGAATGTGATAGGGGATGAGTGGTGCACAGAGGGTATCGGTTTTGGAGGAAGGGGACAGCAAAAAAGAAGAAAGTTATACGAAATTCTGCACAAGAGTGAAATAATATCCTCTTTCTGTTGTGTCTGGGGAGAGTCATTTTCTTATTGTGCCTTAAAATTTAACACACTCACCGGTAAAATTTCCACTTATTTCTTATTTTTATTTTCCTAAAATTTTCGTTGCGTCTTGCAACCTTTTCAATAGCCTTTGTTTTCAAAGAAATTAAACAAAATTCTGATTGCTAATGACTGAATAAAGAGGTAATCTTAAAGAATGAAAGGGCCATGGATTGCTTTTTTTTTCTGGAAGAAAGAGGACAGCTCTGTACATGTTTCTCCCTCGATAATCATCATTAGCACAGCATTATTTTGATAAAATGTTTGTGTATTCATTTTCATTTTATCTAGTTTCAGCTCATGAGCTGTGGCCATGCTGGTGCACCGTATTATATATGTGTGTGTGTAACATTAATTTTAACGTTTTCCTTTTCTTTTTTTCTTTCTTCTGCAGCATTCTATAGATGACTTAAATATGCAGCTAGATAAATTTGAAAGTGAGTTAGAGACTATAGTTGCAGGGTCCAAAAAGAAAAAACTAGACAAAGAGGTTTGTTTCTGTTCTTTTTATCATTATTATTATTGTTGTTGTTATTGTTAAGGTGGTAAGCTGGCAGAATTATTAGAATACTGAGCAAATTGCTTAACAATATTTCATCCGTTTTTACATTCTGAGTTCAGATTCCCTAAATGTTGACTTTGCTTTTCATCCTTTCGGGATTGATAAAATAAGTACCAGTTAATCACTGGGGTCGATATATGTAATCGACTATTCCTCCCGCCCCAATTTCTGCCTGTGCCAAAATTTGAAACCTGTGCCAGTGGCATGTAAAAAGCACCATTAGAATGTGGTCGATGTCAGTGCTCCCTGGCTGGCTCCTGTGCCAGTGGCACATAAAAAGCACACACTACACTCTCAGAGTGGCTCGCATTAGGAAAGGCGTCCAGCGGTAGAAACCTTGCCAGATCAGATTTGGAGCTTGGTACGGTTTACTAGCTTGCCAGTCCTCAGTCAAACCATCTAACCCAGGGGTTTTCAAACTTTTTGACTTGCGGACCCCTTTATATTTCAGGCTTTACCTTAGGGACCCCTTTATAAACGCTTATGAAATTTATACATAAATATTTGCTTAAAACAACATATATTTTTACATTTATTTATTTAACAGTATTTAACAAATAGGTTTATTGCCAATTAAAAGATTTCGGTAAAAAAACCATATATAAAATCAAATTGCCCATAAAAAGTATTTGCTGTCCACGGACCCCCTGTCTTGTCCTTGCGGACCACAGTTTGAAAACCCCTGATCTAACCCATGCCAGCATTAAGAGATTATCGACCCCGAGAGGATGAAAGACAAAGTCGACCTCGGCGGAATTTGAACTCAGAACGTAACGGCAGACGAAATACCACTAAGCATTTCGCCCGGCATGCTAATGACTGTGGCAGCTCACCACCTTTTGTTATTTATTGTTTTTTTTATTTCTACTTTGTTATTTGTTGTTATTTATTTTTATTTTGTTATTTGTTGTTATTTATTTCTACTTTGGTATTCGTCTTTTACAGAAGAACGATCGGTATGAAGAGTTGAAGCAGTGGCAGGACAAACACAAGTTTCATATCCAGCGGTTGGAGCGGATAATGCGAATGGTTGATAACGATGCTTTACCTCTTGACCAGGTCAGTAGCTCTCCGACCCCCTCCGGACCCCCTACTTAGAGAACCTTTATTACACTGCAATTGATCTATTATTGATAACTCCTCAGACGTTTCTCCTTTAACATTTAAATCGGCCAGATATGGTCTCTTACATCTACCCTACAATGTCATTATAACATAAACAATCGCATCATTGAAATCTCAAAGCTATGAGATAATACATGGGTGGCCGTTGCCAGTACCGTCTGACTGGCCCACGTGCTGGTGGCACGTAAAAGCATCCACTACACTCTCGGAGTGGTTGGCGTTAGGAAGGGCATCCAGCTGTAGAAACTCTGCCAAATCAGATTGGAGCCTGGTGTAGCCATCTGGTTTCACCAGTCCTCAGTCAAATCGTCCAACCCATGTTAGCATGGAAAGCGGACGTTAAACGATGATGATGATGATATATAAACTACACTCTCGGAGTGGTTGGCATTAGGAAGGGCATCCAGCTGTAGAAACTCTGCCAAATGAGATTGGAGCCTGGTGTTGCCATCTGGTTTCACTAGTCCTCAGTCAAATCGTCCAACCCATGCTAGCATGGAAAGCGGACGTTAAACGATGATGATGGTGATGAATTTAAAACAATGTGAATAAATAAGCATTACATTTGAGAGAGTAAATCTGAATACGAAAGAGTTAAACTGGTCAGAGCCTACTTCTCACACCTATCCTACAATGTCATTCTAGAAATAGATAGTCACATCTTTAAAACCTCGAAGTTAATGTGATAATGTATGATTAGTTCAAGACGATGTGAATAAGTAAGTGTTGCATTTGACAGAGTAATTTCAATGCTAACGAGTTAATGTCGAAAATGTTAATTGTCTCTTGTAATTAACTTCTCTGTTTGGCAGATCCGAAAGATCAAGGAAGATGTAGAATATTACGTGGATTCGAACCAGGATCCAGACTTTGAAGAGAATGAATATCTGTACGATGATTTGGATCTTGAAGATCGGGGTAAGATCATTGTCGATGCTATTGTTGTTGTGGTCGTTTATGTAACTCAATGGTTCTCCTGCATTATGTGCATAAAACCTGTTATTCTGCCTGTTGGTAACTGCCTCCATGGTGAAGATCTTCTTGTTGGACCAGATCAACGTTTTGTTAGCGGCGTGCTTCATCTCAGCTAATATGGTTTCACCCCTGTTGAGCCGTTTCTTCTTGGAAGCTGCTGAAATTAACTGCCTGGATTGCCGGGATTGTTTCAGTTAGGCGTAGGAGTGGCTGTGTGGTAAGTAGCTTGCTTACCAACCACATGGTTCCAGGTTCAGTCCCACTGCGTGGCATCTTGGGCAAGTGTCTTCTACTATAGCCTCGGGCCGACCAAAGCCTTGGGAGTGGATTTGGTCGATGGAAACTGAAAAGAAGCCCGTCGTATATATATATATATATGTAGGCGCAGGAGTGGCTGTGTGGTAAGTAGCTTGCTTTCCAACCACATGGTTCCGGGTTCAGTCCCACTGCGTGGCACCTTGGGCAAGTGGATTTGGTAGACGGAAACTGAAAA
>NC_069009.1:1824912-1826040 GCF_001194135.2 Octopus bimaculoides
TCAGTTAGGCGTAGGAGTGGCTGTGTGGTAAGTAGCTTGCTTACCAACCACATGGTTCCAGGTTCAGTCCCACTGCGTGGCATCTTGGGCAAGTGTCTTCTACTATAGCCTCGGGCCGACCAAAGCCTTGGGAGTGGATTTGGTAGATGGAAACTGAAAAGAAGCCCGTCGTATATATATATATATATGTAGGCGCAGGAGTGGCTGTGTGGTAAGTAGCTTGCTTTCCAACCACATGGTTCCGGGTTCAGTCCCACTGCGTGGCACCTTGGGCAAGTGGATTTGGTAGACGGAAACTGAAAAGGAGCTTGTCGTATATATGTATGTATGTGTGTGTGTGTCAGTGTTTGTCCACCCACCATCGCTTGACAACCGGTGGTGGCGTGTTTACATCCCAATCACTTAGCGGTTCGGCAAAAAGAGACCGATAGATTAAGTACTAGGCTTCCAGAAAGAATAAGTCCTGGGGTCGATTTGCTTGACTAAAAGGCGGTGCTCCAGCATGGCCGCAGTCAAATGACTGAAACAAGTAAAAGAGAGAGTAAGAGATTCATTCAAAACATTGTGAATAAATAAGCATTGCATCTGACAGAATAATCTGAATGCTAAAGGGTTAAAAAAAAATATATGTTCTGTTATTAAGATTGTGTTCTGCTTTCTTTTTCTCCTTCTCGTTTAGGTACGGGCATCTTAGCAACGACACCGCCTGAGAATGAAGAGCTAGATAAGCTGTCTAGCACACCAACGTCCACCAACTCAAACTCACCGTCTCCTAGTCCTAGTCTTACCGTAAACCATTCCAAAGTAAGGAGCCCCTTTTATTTCTTTCTTTGCTCTCTTTGTCCCATTGGTCACCACAGTGAAGTGGCGTGGCTTAGTGGTTAGGGTTTTACTAATTAAAAAGTACATTAAATAATCTCTGCTCGTTATAAGCTTTTTATTGAGTCTTCATTTATGCAGTTAATCTTTTAATCCTTTTTTTTTTTTTTTTTTACTGTTTTAATACCAACCCTGCGGAGGCGCAATGGCCCAGCGGTTAGGGCAGCGGACTCTCGGTCATAGGATCGCGGTTTCAATTCCCAGACTGGGCGTTGTGAGTGTTTATTGAGCGAAAAAACCTAAAAGGTT
>NC_069009.1:1826243-1828963 GCF_001194135.2 Octopus bimaculoides
GTGTCTTCTACTATAGCCTTGTGAGTGGATTTAGTAGACGGAAACTGAAAGAATCCCGTCATATATATATATATATATATACATATTTATGTATTTATATATTTATAAAAAAGAAGTTTGAAAACGCCACTATATAAAATAAATTTTAATTTATAATTTTCTCAGAGATATTTAACATGTTTCGGTTCTTGAAAAAACGAACCTTATCAAAAATACATATTTTTTTTTTTTAAATGTAATTAAAAGAAAAGTTCATAATTGTTCTTTTCTAGTGTCAACATAGTCCACGTGGGAGCGTTTTTTGTGTGGGGATATAATGGCTGTCTCGTGCGCTGACTTGAATCATTGGCTGCAGTAATATATGTGTGTGTATGTATGTATGTATATACGTATCTATGTGTCTATATATGTTTGTGTGTCGATTACGTTGACCCCAGTACTCAACTGGTACTTAATTTATCGACCCTGAAAGGATGGAAAGCAGAGTTGACCCTGGCAGCATTTGAACTCAGATTGTAAAGACAGACCAAATGCTGCTAAGCATTTTGCCCAGCATGCTAATGATTCTGTCGGCTCACTGCCATGGTAAAAATAAAAATAATAATAACCACAAAAGTAATGCTAATAGCAACAACAGTAATAATAATAATAATAATAGATAGATAGATAGATGAGTTCTTAACTTTTGTATACGATTGCTAAATTCCATCACTGATAGAATTTGGCAATCGTATACAAAAGTTAAGAACTCGTCTTTCTATACATTATTTACATTATTTACATTTGACGGATATTCGTCCTCATCTTGTTTGTTGTTAACACAACGTTTCGGCTGATACACCCTCCAGCCTTCGTCAGGTGTCTTGGGGAAATTTCGAACCTGGGTTGTGTTAACAAACAAGATGAAGACGAATATCCGTCAAATGTAAATAATGTAAATAATGTAAATAATTCCTCATCTCTTAAATATAGAACTGTATCATCTTTCTATACATTACATTTCTGCTGAGTTTCCAGTCCTCTCTATAAACTAATAATAATAATAATAACCATCCCATCATTTTGGTGTTCTTTTTTTCTCCTTTGATTTGTTTGTTTTTTTTTCAATTTTCTAGGATAAAAGTGAAGATCATGAAAGGAAAAGGCATAAATCACAAACTGAGGAAGTGAGTGGCAACGTTCTTCTTCTTTTTAATCATCATCATCATCATCATCGTTTAACGCCTGCTTTCCATGCTGGCATGGGTTGGACGATTTGACTGAGGACTGGTGAAACCGGATGGCTACACCAGGCTCCAATCTAAATTTGGCAGAGTTTCTACAGCTGGATGCCCTTCCTAACGCCAACAACTCCGAGAATGTAGTTTATATATATATATATATATATATCATCATCATCATCGTTGTTTAATGTCCGCTTTCCATGCTGGCATGGGTTGGACGATTTGACTGAGGACTGAATGCTTGTTACTACGTGGTACCTTCATCAGCAGGGTCACCGAGTAACATACAAGACAAGGAACCTTTGAGAGGGGAGGGGGTGGGGGAATTAGAGGAGGTGATCTTGTGTTAGGCAGAAACAGGTCTCTTGCTGTAGAGGGGGGTACATGATAAGAAACAGGTCTCTTGCTGTAGAGGGGGGTACATGATAAGAAACAGGTCTCTTGCTATAGAGGGGGTACAAGAAACAGGTCCCTTGCTGTAGAGGGGGTACATGATTACCTGACCAAAAGAAGGTGGGGGGTGAAATTTATCTATGTGAAAGCCAATTGATAAAACTATGTTTGAATGGTTTTCTTTTTTTTGCAGAAGAGTAAAAACAGTCAGATCTCGGCGTCTACGACGACATTCTCGTCCTCGTCTTCATCAATATCAAAAGTACCGAATACGCCAACAAAACAAGTTGTCAGGTGAGTCACCACGCAGTTTCTATCTCTGCCTCCATCTATTTCTGTCTCTTGTTTCTTCTCTCTCGCTCTGTTTCTTGCTCTCTCTCCCCTCTCCACCCGCTGGTGCATTAGGTCCTTGAGCAAGACACTTTATTTCATGTTACACCAGTCCACTCAGCTGGCAAAAATGCGTTGTACCTGTATTTCAAAAGAGCCAGCCTTGTTATATTCAGGGTCACAATGAATCTCCAAGAACTACATTACAGGTACACGTGTGTCTGTGGAGTACTCAGCCACTTGCATGTTAATTTTACAAGCAGACTGATCCGTCGATCGAATCACGTGGAAACTGTGTCATCGAAACCGGCTGAGTGCCAGCATATGCGTGCGAATATACCCTCTCCCCACCCACAAAGTGACTGACCCCCACACGTGTGCAATCGCATCTGATGCCTCTGTGAATTGAAAACCATGTTTCCTCTACTTTCAGCAATGCAACCATATCTAATTCTATAAGCAGCAACCACTTGACAACTCCACCAACGACAACACCACCACCACAGACGCCATATGCGGCAGCAGCTGGAGGTCAACAGTCCAACTGTGCCGGTAAGTGGACACACCATTCCTTCACCATCACCACCATCATCATCATCATCATCATCATCGTCGTTTAACGTCCGCTTTCCATGCTAGCATGGGTTGGACGATTTGACTGAGGACTAGCGAACCAGATGGCTACACCAGGCTCCAATCTGATCTGGCAGAGTTTCTACAGCTGGATGCCCTTCCTAACGCCAACCACTTCGAGAGTGTAGTGTGTGCTTTTAC
>NC_069009.1:1828973-1833903 GCF_001194135.2 Octopus bimaculoides
GCTACACCAGGCTCCAATCTGATCTGGCAGAGTTTCTACAGCTGGATGCCCTTCCTAACGCCAACCACTTCGAGAGTGTAGTGTGTGCTTTTACGTGCCACCAGCACGAAGGCCAGTCAGGCGGTACTGGCAACAGCCACGCTCGAAATGGTGTATTTTACGTGCCACCTGCACAGGAGCCAGTCCAGCAGGACTGGCAACAAACTCCCTTAAAAATAATAATAATAATAATCCTTTCTACTAGAAGCACAAGGCTTCAAATTTTGGGGGAAGGGATTAAGTCGATTACACTGACCCCCCAGTGCATAACTGGTATTTATTTAATCAACCCCAAAAGGATGAAAGGCAAAGTCAACGTCAGCAGAATTTGATCTCAGAATGTAATGACAGACGAAATACCACTAAGCATTTCGCCCCGTGTGCTAACAATTCTGCCAGCTCGCCGCCTTTCAGTTTCTGTCTACCAAATCCACTCACAAGGCTTTGGTCAGCCCGAGGCTATAGTAGAAGGCACTTGCCCAAGGTGCCATGCAGTGGGACTGAACCCGGAACCATGTGGTTGGGAAGCAAGCTTCTCACCACACAGCAACTGTATATATTGACTAAAGAAAATAGTTTAATATTGGGGCATATAAACCCATGATGGATAAAAATGGGTATTGGTACAAGTAGGATTGAACCCAGATCTCTTATTTTTGTGATGTGGGTGTGTTTGTGAAGGAGATCAACAGGGTGACGTATATAGCAGGGGTTTTCAAACTGTGGTCCGCAGGGATAAGACGGGGTCCGTAGACAGCAAATACTTTTTATGGGCAATTTGATTTTATATATGTTTTTTAATCGAAATCTTTTAATTGACAATAAACCTTTTTGTTAAATAAATAAATGCAAAAGATATGTTATTTTAAGCAAATATTTATGTATAAATTTCATAAGCGTTTATGAGGGGGTCCCTAAGGTAAAGCCTGAAATATAAAGGTGTCCGCAAGTCAAAAAGTTTGAAAACCCCTGGTGTATAGCATGTGGGGTGAGAGGCGAGAGATAGTAAGATTGACTTGAGAAATAACATGTAGCAGTTAACCATTGATCGATATATCTGTTGGTGTACAAAGCTCGTGGTTTTTCTAATTTCAGAGGTGAAGAACCAGCTGAACTCCAGCGACCAGTCATCTGTGAGTAGTTCCAGTAACAACAGCGCCAACAGCTCATTAGTGCAGACGTCCGCAGCCAATTTAACATCCGTAACGACTGTGTCCAATAACGTCAGTACAGCGAACTTCGTCGGCAACGCCTCGTCTGTGGCGCAGCAGGGCATGCCGCGAGGCACGCCGTCACCCCTTCCAATGGCCTCCATGCCGGTCAGTTCAGGAACACTCATCACATCTCTCTCGTCGTCGGCAGCAGCCTCCCTGGCGATGATCTCTTGCTCGTCGTCAACGGCAACGGTGAACACCACCACCACCAACAGCAGCAGTAACATGTGTATTAGCAGTGTGACCCCCAGCACCAACCTTCCTGCTGCAAAGTCCGACCTAGTCGTCATACTCAACGGTCCAGTGAACAACACTAGGCCTTCGCTGAACAAGGTAAGTTCTTTGAAATTCTTTGTTTTCTACATCACTTCCATCCTTAAAAGTGGAGGTGCATGGCTTAGTGGTTAGGGATGTTGGACTCGTGATTGTAAGATTGGGGTTTCAATTCCTGGACTAGGCAATGCATTGTATTCTTGAGCAATGATTTCATCTTTAAAAAGTGGAAGTGCATGGTTTAGTGGTTAGGGTGTCAACATCATGATCATAAGATTGTGGTTTCAATTCATGGACTAGGCAGTTTATTGTATTCTTGAGCAATGCTTTCATCTTGAAAAAGTGGAGGTGCATAGCTTCGTGGTTAGGGGTGTTGGACTCATGATCATAAGATTGTGGTTTCAATTCCTGGACCGGACGATGCATTGTGTTCTTGAGCAAAACTCTTTATTTCACAATATTCCAGTGCACTCAGCTGGCAAATACTATTTATTATTCCTGCGATAGACTGGCGTCCCATCCAAGGCGAAGTATACACACCAGAGATTCTGAGAAACTGGCTCAATGTATCTATATGACTCAAGAAGAACCTTTCATCTTTAAAACCCTTTAGCATTTAAACCAGCCCTAGATTTGAAGCGGACCTTTCTTCCAGTTCTTTGGTCTCACACTGTCCTTGTCCTTCTTGGAGACGAACGCCTTTGCTGAAGCTTCACCTTGGCACATAAAAGCACCCACTACACTCTGCGTGGTTGGCGTTAGGAAGGGCATCCAGCTGTAGAAATTCTGCCAAATCAGATTGGAGCCTGGTGTAGCCATCTGGTTTCACCAGTCCTCAGTCAAATCGTCCAACCCATGCTAGCATGGAAAGCGGACGTTAAACGATGATGATGATGATGATGGTGGTGATGAAGCATTGTGAATGCAGAAGATAAACCATGGGTCAGAACAAGCAATAATATGAGGAAGTTAGATCTGGACTATGCTGGGTGTGGGACCAGTCTGGTTCTTTCTGGTTCCTGTAGTTTATTCTGGGTCATTCGAGTGGCGTGAGGCTTTGTTTTGTCTTGCTGTAGATGGTCTCACTTTCTGTGGACCGATGTCGGGTGTTTTTGCCGCACAATGGAATACGTCTCCAGCTGTTCAGAGTACAGGTTAGCGTTGGTGGTTCAACTGTCTGGAATGAACTCTTACTCTTTTACTTGTTTCAGTCATTTGACTGTGGCCATGCTGGAGCACCACTTTCAGTCGAGCAAATCGACCCCAGGACTTATTCTTTGGAAGCCTAGTACTTATTCTATCGGTCTCTTTTGCCGAACCGCTAAGTTACGGGGACATACACACCAGCATCGGTTGTCAAGCGATGTTGGGGGGGACAACCACAGACATACAAACACATACACACATACATATATTCATATATATATATATATACATATATATGACAGGCTTCTTTCAGTTTCCGTCTACCAAATCCACTCGCAAGGCTTTGGTCGGCCCAAGGCTATAGTAGAAGACACTTGCCCAAGATGCCACGCAGTGGGACCATGTGGTTCGTAAGCAAGCTACTTACCACACAGCCACTCCTACGCCTATGTATATATAGTGTTTATATGCATATGATGATGATAGAATTTTGAAAGGTTTTTATTTTGGGGATCTGTCCCCTCCTTGGACAATATAATACCAATAGTTTTTGGAGAGTCCATTTATTCATTTTTTAATGTTGGGACAGGTTGGACAGAAAAAAAAAGATGAATATATAAATAAGACTTGTTTTTTCTTTTTTCAATTTTTCAGCTTCAAACATCTTTCCAGCATTTGAACCCCTCTCCAACTGCTGACCCTACAAATAGATATGTAAGTAGGAACGCGGCTTGTTGTCATTGGTTTTCGTTTAACCCTTTTGGTACCAACCAACCTGTCTAAAACCAGCCCTGGTTCTTTCATACAAATTCTTGTTTTAAACTTAACTAAATTAAAACATTCTCATATCAATTTATGTTCCAAACACCAGCTTTAATAATGACAGTTATTTTACTAAATTCTTCAATATTTCCTAAATTTAATTGAAAACAAAGGCAGTGCATTTCTGCAGAAGGATGGTAACAAAAGGCTTAATATGTTAGCAGCTTCAGTTGAGTATTAGGTGGGGGTTGATGACAGGAAGGGCATCCAGCTGTAGAAAATTTGCTACATAAATAGTGTTTGTCTATATATATATATATATATCGGCACAGGCATGGCTGTGTGGTTAACAAGCTCGCCTCCCAACCAAGTAGACTTGGGTTCAGTCCCAATACACCACAACTCGGGCATGTGTCTTCTACTATAAACGGCGGTGCATCAGCATGGCCGCAGCTCAAATGCCTGAAATAAGTAAAAGTGTAAAGAGTATATATATAAAGTTTATGTATTTGTTTTGCAAGATTCTTGATGTGAAATTGTGTGTTGAAACAGATATTGTTATATTTGGTGGGATGGGGAGGGGGCGGTCATTTTGTTTTTTGTCTCTCCAGTACAGATAGTGTGTGTGTGTGTGTGTGTGTGTGTTTACTGGTAAAAAAGAAAAGAAAGACCATCCCGCAATATAACAATGCATATATGTCTACCATCATGGGTCTTATTTTCTGTCCGTCCGTTCCGTTCGTCTGTTTAGATCTCTGACTCACTGTCCTCCCTCAAGTCAATAGCACAACAGGCTGTGATGAGTGCTGGTCTGGAGAATCACATACCTACATCTGATTCAGTCACACCCGATAACCAAGGTACGTCAACATATTTCTATCTGGCTGGCTGTCTCCCGATTCGTCCATCCATCTCTTTGTCTATCTATCTATCTATCCCTAGCTATCTGACTATCTCTTCATCCATTTCTATCCATCTTCACCTGTTTATCTATTTATCTGCAGGTTTATTGATGCAAACAACAAAGATAGGACTCAAAACATGATTATATATATATATATATATATATATATTTTTAATTTAGTAGAAGCAACAGGGGACAAGAGTTTCATGCGTTAGCACTTTATATGTGCTAATGTACAAAACTCTTGGCTTTTGTTGCTTCTGCTAAATATTAATAAAAATATGTGTGTAGATTTGGGTGTATGTATGTATGCTGTGTGTGTATATATATATGCTGTGTATGTGTGTCTGTGTATATATATATATATGTGCTGTTTATCTATATATATGTATATATATATACATATGTGTGCTGTGTGTATATATATGCTGTGTATGTGTGTGTGTATGTATATGTGCTGTGTATCTATGTGTGTATATATATGCTGTGTATGTATATATATTTGTGTATCTATGTGTGTGTGTGTATGTATGTATATATTTATATATATATATATATACACATACATACACAGCATATATACACACACACA
>NC_069009.1:1836316-1836915 GCF_001194135.2 Octopus bimaculoides
CGGGTGGCACGTAAAGGCACCCACTACACTCTCAGAGTGGTTGGCGTTAGGAAGGACATCCAGCTGTAGAAACTCTGCCATATCAGATTGGAGCCTGGTGTAGCCATCTGGTTTCACCAGACCTCAGTCAAATCGTCCAACCCATGCTAGCATGGAAAGCGGACGTTAAATGATGATGATGATGATGATTCCTAGATACACTATGTCTGAATTAAAGACAAGATGGTCACAGTTGGAACACCATTTTGAGCGTGGCCATTGCCAGTACCGCCTGACTGGCCTTCGTGCGGGTGGCACGTAAAAGCACCCACTACGCCCTCAGAGTGGTTGGCGTTAGGAAGGGCATCCAGCTGTAGAAACTCTGCCAAATCAGATTGGGGCCTTGTACAGCCATCTGGTTTCACCAGTCCTCAGTCAAATCGTCCAACCCATGCTTGCATGGAAAGCAGACGTTAAACGACGATGATGATGGTGATGATATAAATGTATGCTCCCTGATTTTAAACCAGATTAATAAGGACCAACATACGAAACACTTGGCCCCATAACTTTTTTTCCCAATGTTAAAGAAGACCATGTCTTATATATATATATATATA
>NC_069009.1:1836925-1837703 GCF_001194135.2 Octopus bimaculoides
TTTTTTTTTTTTTTGTTCCCCTCCTTGATGCTGTGACACTTCATGGAAAGGGTTGGGGTAGAGTACGTGCCTGTTGTTGGTGCTGACGTTGACTAGCCCCTATTCAATCCTTGTCCAATAGATATGACAAGACTTTCTAGCTTTAACCTGGGTACGACAAACTGCATCAGGTGGTGAAACTCCAGCTGGGGAGCGTGGAGTCACTCCTTAACTACCATTATCCCCGAGTTCATTCTGATCTGGAACAGGTCAGATCCTGTCAAGGTCCCCATCTATGAGTTAAATGGATTTTTGTAAGTGGTCGCTTGAGCTCCTTAGCAGCAGTGAAAGCAATCATTCTAGAAGGAAAACTCCTAAACAATGGAGGCCTGCTAGAAATAACAGCTAAATTGCCCTCAAATCACACCTTTGTGACTTAGGATCATCATTATCATATATACGACGGGCTTCTTTCAGTTTCCGTCTACCAAATCCACTCACAAGGCTTTGGTCGGCCCGAGGCTATAGTAGAAGACACTTGCCCAAGGTTCCACGCAGTGGGACTGAACCCGGAACCATGTGGTTGGTAAGCAAGCTACTTACCACACAGCCACATATATATACATATATACGATGGGTTTCTTTCAGTTTCCGTCTACCAAATCCACTCACAAGGCTTTGGTCAGCCCGAGGCTATAGTAGAAGACACTTGCCCAAGGTGCCACGCAGTGGGACTGAACCCGGGACCATGTGGTTCGTAAGCAAGCTACTTAGCACACAGCCACATATATATACATAT
>NC_069009.1:1838856-1841284 GCF_001194135.2 Octopus bimaculoides
ATTGCATCGACCCCAGTGCGTAACTGGTACTTAATTTATCGACCCCAAAAGGATGAAAGGCAAAGTCGACCTCAGCGGAATTTGAACTCAGAACGTAACGGCAGACGAAATACCACTAAGCATTTCGCCCGGCGTGCTAACGTTTCTGCCAGCTCGCCGCCTTGTCTATCTTTCTGTCTGTCTATCTATCTTTTTGTCTCTCTATCTTTCTGTCTGCTGGTGCCCATTATACTCTCGGAGTGGTTGGTGTTCGGAAGGAGGGCATCCACCTGTAGATACCATACCAAATCAGACTGGAGTTAGGTGCAGCCTGCCAGCTTACAGGCCCTGATCAAACCGTCCAACTCATGCCAGCATGGACAACGGACGTTAAACGAATGTTAAATGATGATATAAAAGTTTGGTTTGGTTTGAGATTATCCTCCATTAAAAAAAAAATGACTAATATTGAAAGATTTATGGAGTTATCTCCCATTAAGTATTTACTTCTTCAGGGAAGAAGTTAGGTATAAATAGATCTTTGATCTTTTACTAGTTTCGGTCAAATTGACTGCGGCCATGCTGGGGCATCACCTTGAAGGGTTTTAGCTGAACAAATCAACCCCAGGACTTATTTTCTATAAGCCTAGTATTCATTCTATCAATCCCTTTTTGCTAAGTTACCTGGACATAAACACACCAACACCGGTTGTCAAGAGTGGACAAACATAAACCCACACTTCTATATGCGAAAAGCTTCTTTCAGTTTCCATCTACCAAAGACACTTGCCTGAGGTGCCACGCAATGGGACAGAAACTAGAACCATTGACTGGGAAGCAAGCTTCTTACCACATAGTTCTGTGCCTTCTTTATCTTTTGTTTTTTTATACTAGCACCATTTAAGCGTGACTGTTACCAACGTCGCCTTCCTCGCACGTGAAAAGACATTCGAGCGAGGTCGTTGCCTAGACTGGCTCCTGTGCAGGTGGCACGTAAAAAATCACCTTTTCGAGCGTGATCGTTGCCAGTACCGCCTAACTGGCCCTCGTACCGGTGGCATGTAAAAGCACCCACTACACTCTCTGAGTGGTTGGCGTTAGGAAGGGCATCCAGCTGTAGAAACTCTGCCAAATCAGATTGGAGCCTGGTGTAGCCATCTGGTTTCACCAGTCCTCAGTCAAATCGTCCAACCCATGCTAGCATGGAAAGCGGACGTTAAACGATGATGATTATCATCGTTTAACGTCCGCTTTCCATTCTAGCATGTGTTGGACGGTTTGACTGAGGACTGGCGAAACCAGGTGGTTACACCAGACTCCAATATATATATACATACACACACACATTACACATGCATGCATATACATAAACACACACACACACACACACACATTAACTATATTTTCAGTGTCTTTCTCTATCCTCCAACTGTTTTACAACCTGTTGTTACATGTCCCCCACTATCTACTCTGATGTGTTTCTTAGTGCCTGTTGTGGTGTCCCCTCCACCTCTCTACTGTGATGTGTCCCCTCTGGTCCTTACTCTGTTATAATGTACCCACTCCCCTTATCCTGACTCTCCATTTGTGATTCCTTTCTAATTAACCCTTTTTTTTTTCTTTCTTTCTGTCTCTCCTTTATCCAGGGCACATATATTTATTTTGATTACGAGAAATGGGGCCAACGGAAGAAGGAAGGGTTCACGTTTGAATACAGGTACCTTGAGGACCGAGATCTGAATTAAAGGGTACAGTGTCATCCTGCGTGTCAGGGTCTGCCATGTCTTTCCTACATGAGGGGGCCGTCGCCCGGCCCCTCTCTACTACTGCCATAGGACAAGATACCAAGCCTGTCAACCATGACCTCCCCCACCTCTACAGTCGGCTTTGACTCCCTGATTGACTCACTGAACACTGCAACACAACCACCACCACCACAACAACACTACTGCATACACTACAACACTGTGCAGTGCCTGTACACTGCAGTACCTACCAGCTACACCACAACATAACCATGCAATACTAGTACCTATACTGCATTACATACACTACAGTACAGACCTCTGCAATGCCAGTACCCATCACTAGACTACCACTACATTGACACCACCACCACCACCACACTAACATCACCCCATCCCCCGTCCCCATTGTACACCATCACAACCACCACTACCACCATCGCCACCTCATGACTCAGTTAACATCATCAAAACTACCACCACCACCACTACCACAACCACACTTTCCCTGCCACTACCACTAACACTACTACTACTGCTACCAACACCACAACCACCGCCACGACCACCACCACCAACAGTGCCAAGTTAGAGAGTCTCTGGTTGAGCCTTCTGCTGCCCTGGGGCAGGTTGAACTTTCTCTCTCTCTCTCTCACATGATGATAAAGTTGATGTAAACTCCATCTCACACTCACTCTCTCTCT
>NC_069009.1:1841983-1844067 GCF_001194135.2 Octopus bimaculoides
TTGGTAGACGGAAACTGAAAGAAGCCTGTCGCATATATATGTGTGTGTGTTTGTCCCCCCCAACATCGCTTGACAACCAATGGTGGTGTGTTTACGTCCCCATAACTTAGCGGTTCGGCAAAAGAGACCGATAGAATAAGTACTAGGCTTCTAAAGAATAAGTCCTGGGGTCGATTTGCTCGACTAAAGGCGGTGCTCCAGCATGGCCACAGTCAAATGACTGAAACAAGTAAAAGAGTATTCAGAATGTCCGGTCAGGAGTTGGCTTATGGTGGCTGTTGGAGACCACCATTGCATGGTTCTATGGTTCTTGTTGGCTGCGTGTATTATAAATAAAACAAACTCGTTAACATTCAACAACATTTATTGACAGAAATGATTTACTGTTTTGGCTTCAACATCAACTATCTGGCAAAGAACAATGCAAATACAATAAATACTGCACATTGGTGCATGGTGCAGAAGTGGCTGAGTGGTAAGAAGCTTGCGAGCTGGCAGAAACGTTAGCACGTCAGGCGAAATACTTAGTGGCATTTCGTCTGCCTTTACGGTCTGAGTTCAAATTCCGCCGAGGTCGACTTTGCCTTTCATCCTTTCGGGGTCGATAAATTAAGTACCAGTTACGCACTGGGGTCGATGTAATCGACTTAATCCCTTTGTTTATCCCCTCTGTGTGTAGCCCCTTGTGGGCAATAAAGAAATAAGAAGCTTGCTTCTGAACCACATTATTCCATGTTCGGTCCCACTGCTTGGCACCTTGAACAAATCTCTTCTACTATATCCTTGGGTCAAACAAAGCCTTGTGAGTGGATTTGGCAGATGGAAACTGAAAGAAGCTTGAAAATTACTATTTTTGAATCTCACAACGTGAGATATTCAGCAACAGTACTTTGTAGTAAAGATTGTTTGCCAACATAACATTGGCAGTCCTGGTCTAGATTCCCTTGTTTGAAAATGTAAGGACACAGATCGTGTTGTATAACCAGCTGGAGACGATGTCTCCTGGGGCTAAATTACAGCAACATTCGTCCTGGACCGGGACTGCCATGTTATGTTGGCAAAAAATCTTTACTGAAAGAAGCCTGTTGTGTATATACATATACACACACACATGCACCCATATACATATATATATATAGGGAGAATTCACAAAAAAACAACAGACGCAGACAGGTGGTGTAGAAAACAAACAGACATATTAGTATAACGCTCGGGAATTGAAAAAGTCTTTAACGTTTCGAGCCTACGCTCTTCCACAAAGAAACGAGAGAAAAAAAAGTGTGTAGTGGTCAGCGATCTATTATAGTGAAGGTCTTTTTTGATGTTGTTGTTGTCATTATTATTATCTAGGTCACTGCCTGGAATCAAACTCGGAATCCTGGGGTTAGTAGCCCGTGCTCTTAACCACTCAGCCACGGGCATATATAGCGTAGTGGTTATGAGCATGGGCTGCTAACCCCAAGATTCTAAGTTCGATTCAAAGCAGTGACCTGAATAATATTAATAATAACAACAACAACATCAAAAAATACGTTAGGAATGAGAACCCAGCTTCGAAATTTCCCCATGACACCTGAGGAGGCTGGAGGGTATATCAGCCGAAATGTGTTAACAACAAACAAGATAAGGACGAATATCCGTCAATTGTAAATAATGTACAAAATTCCTCATCTCTTAAATATAGAACTGTAAGATGTATGTCCGTCTTACCCTTTTCACTTCTTTGAAAACAAAAAATTTCTCCACAGAAGACAAATGAAAGGTAGGCTTAGAAACTATTATCTCCCATTGAGATAGTAACTCTCTATTGTTCTCTGTCTCCATCACAATACGTATATACAACTTTCAGTTAGACTGTGTCTGTGCGCGCGCGCACACACATATATATATATGTATTCTTTCTGTTGAAGAGCGTAGCTCGAAACGTCAAATACTTTCCGTATTCCCGAGCGTCATACTAATATATACTTTTGTTATTTACACCACCTGTCCTCGTCTGTTGTTATTTTTTGTATATTCTCCCATATATATATATATATATATATAAGGGGAGATAGATAGATAGAGAGAGATAGATACACTTG
>NC_069009.1:1847764-1848654 GCF_001194135.2 Octopus bimaculoides
ACTCTGTTACTTGTTTCGGTCATTTGACTGCGGCCATGCTCGAGCACCGCCTTTAGTCGAGCAAATCGACCCCAGGACTTATTCTTTGTAAGCCTGGTACTTATTCTATCGGTCTCTTTTTGCCGAACTGCTAAGTGATGGGGACGTAAACACACCAGCGTCAGTTGTCAAGCGATGGTGGGGGTACAGACACACAAACACATGCATAAATATGTATATATATAAATACGACGAGCTTCTTTCAGTTTTTATCTACCAAATCCACTCACAAGGCTTTGGTTGGCCCAAGGCTATAGTAGGAGACACTTGCCCAAAGTGCCACGCAGTGAGACTGAACCCGGATTCATTTGGTTGGTAAGCAAGCTACTTAACACACAACCACTCCTGCTGTTGCCAGCAGAAAGATGGATAGATAAATGGATGGATGGATGGATAGATAGGTAGGTAGGTAGATAGATAGATTGATGGATAGACAAACAGACTGACATGAATACATAGAGACAGACAGACAGACTCAGATTGACAGATGGATAATGGTCATGTGTGTGTCTATGCGTCCTTGTTTATGGCCACAGCAGTCCAAAACACATGTTGTTTATTTCCTATCCCTTTCTGTCCCCTACAACTTGGCAGTTCAACAAATAGTGTTCAATGAAGTAGGCTGGTTAGAGACCAAAATAAAGGAGGGGTCGATTTGATTGACTGAAGTCCTTCGGGAATCTGACCTATTCTGGCTGCAGTCCAATAACTAAAACAAATAAAAGAATATACATACATACATACATACATACACATGTATGTATATGTGTATACACACACACACACACACACACACACACATATATATATATATATATATATATATATATATATATATATATATATATATA
>NC_069009.1:1861300-1862820 GCF_001194135.2 Octopus bimaculoides
GCTTGACAACCGATGCTGGTGTGTTTACGTCCCCGTAATTATAGCGGTTCGGCAAAAAGAGACCGATAGAATAAGTACTAGGCTTACAAAGAATAAGACCTGGGGTCGATTTGCTCGACTAAAAGCAGTGCTCCAGCATGGCCACAGTCAAATGACTGAAACAAGTAAAAGAGTAAAAGAGTATATATATATATATATATATATATTATATATTTAAGGATAAACGCCTGATATCTCTAAATAAAACAAATGTGTATTTATCTTAACACTTACTACTTTCAGTTAAACAGCAGGAAGTCCAACATTATGTGATATGGTGTTACTTTCCTTTTGTCAAGCTGTATGTAGTTAGTGCTTGATTGTTCGGCGATTGCGGAAGAATCATTTCTGTTCTGAACACCATGCTGTGGCCAGTCTGTTTGTCACAAAAGGTATTTTGAGTTGTAATTAAGAATCAGTATATTTGTGATGTTGTTGTTGGTGGTGGTGGGGTGGGGTGGTGTTAGTGGTGGTGGTGGTGGTGCTGTTAATATTGTATTTCGTGCTACTTTTTTTTAGTTTTTTTTTTTAATGGCTGAGTGTGAAAGAACCCTACCTGCTCTTTTGAGATGATGATGATGATGAGAACGATGATGATGATGATAATGATGATAGTGTGGTAGTGGTGGTGGTAGTGGAGGTGGTAGTGTTGCTGTTGCTGTTGTAGTTGTGGTTTCACGAGCAGGCTGTTCCGTTGATCGGATCAGCTGGAACCCTTGACGTCGTAAGTGACGGAGTGCCAACACACATTGGTGGATTAAGATGATGTTCAAGAAATAAATTAACGAAAGGTAAACATATTTATCGGTTTATTATGATAGTGCTTGGAACAGAACAAAAGACATATTGGTATGTTAAGAAGGTGTTTGGAATACAATTAAACAGAAATACGTCTTGGTATACCAAGATGGTGTTTGGGACATAACAAATATATACTGGGATATTAAAATAGTGTTTGAGACATAACAAATGATAGATATATATTGGTATGTTAAGAAGTGTTTGGAATACAACAAATATATATTCGTATATTAAGACAGTGTTTGGAACATAACAGAAGAGAAAGAAAATGGTTAGTATGTTAGGATGGAGTTTGGAACATTACAAAGGACAAATATATAGTGGTATATTCAGATGGTTTCCTTTGATGGATCGGTATCCTGTCCAGGAACGAGTATAAACACCAAAGTATCTGGTGCTATGCTCAATGCTATGAGTCCATGTGACTCAAAGAAGCTTTATCCATTTTTCATGTTAATACGGTTTTGGGGAACATAGTAAAAGACAAATATATATATATTGGTATGTCAAGATGGTGTTTGAGTCATAACATAATTAAAGAAATATATATATATATATATATATATATATATATATATACAATTCAAATAAAATGTGTTTATTATGGTAGTTTGACCTTTAGAGTCCCTCCTAGCATGAGGCATTTATGTATAGTAATGCCCTTAATATATATATATATA
>NC_069009.1:1865338-1870849 GCF_001194135.2 Octopus bimaculoides
ATATATATATATATATATATATATATATATATATTGGTTTATTGAGATAGTATTTGGAAAATAAAGGTAAATATATATTTTGGAATATTAAAATGGTGTTTGAAACATAACTGAAGACAGATATATATTGGGAAATTAAGGTGGTTTGTTGGGGAATTAATTAACAAAAGTCAAACATATATTGGTCTATTAAAATGGTGGTTGAGTCATAAACAAAATATAAATATATAAACTGGTATGTTAAAATGGTACTTGGAACATAAGAAAATATAAATATATAATTTGGTGTTTTTAGAATGTTGCTTTGAATATAACTAAAGGCCGATATTTGGAACATAATAAAAGACTTATACATAGGCGCAAAAAAGCTACACGTTTCTATTATGTTATATATACAATAATAATAAAGGACGTTACTGTATATATGTTTACAAACCAAGGACGATATATAGACCCCCTTGACTCAAGTTAGAGAAGGGGTGCGTATTATACACAAGGTTTAGGTTTTTCAGAGGTACAGCCGCCTTAAAATCCCCTGCGTATCATACTCAAGGGTGGAATATACTCGAGGATTTATGGTATGCTGCTGAAATCCACGACACACACTTCCAAGTGGTCGTTGGGTTGTAACTCAGATCCACGACACTTGTATGAGTGTCGTGGATTTTAGTAGCAACCCAATGATCACTGGAGAGTTTGCCAAAAATAAGGGTTTTTATAACTGTTCATACATGAATCCTAGAACCGTAACCCCGTGGAAGACTTCTTCAACGAAGTTCAAAATTCGTATATGGGCAGTAATTTTTAACCAATGAGAAATCAATAATTTCTCATGTTCAGGCAAACGAACCTACGTTCTCTCTCCACCTCTTATGAGTTTGCTACAGGTATATTAAAATGGTGCTTGGAACATAATAAAAGATTTATATGGTATTGGTGTACTAAGATGGTGTTTGGTACCTTGGTAAAGAAAATTATATGTATATTGGTATATTGGGTTGGCATTTGGAATGTAACAAAAGACATTAAGTACATTGGTACATTAAGATAGTGTTTGGGACATATATTGGTATATTAAGATGGTCTTTGGAACATAACAAAAGATAAATATATATTGGTATACTTAGTTGGTGTTTGGGACAAAACAAATGGCAAATATATATTGCTATATTAAGATGATGTTTGGAACAAATTAACTGAAGATATTGGCAGAAAATCATCCTGGGACATCTTAATTTGAATATGAAATCTTTTGTACAATCGCAACAGTGGTTAATCTCATGTTGGGTTTATAGCAATTTTGGAGAAATTGCTATCAGTGGAAGACGTTTAGTGTCAGAAGTAAAGCTGAATAAAATAATGTGATTGGCCGTTTCCAAATGTGACCACCCAGTGTCGTTGTGGCAGTGTTGCAACCATCCGTGTTGCAGTGGGTGTAGCAGAACTTTACGGTTTTATAGTCTTCCTTGCCGTAACTGCAGTTTTCGGACATTGGCAGGGGACTGCAGGCACGGGTGAAACTTAGCTGTGTGTCTGGAATAGAAAGAAG
Organism: Octopus bimaculoides; assembly: GCF_001194135.2. Taxonomy (NCBI): domain Eukaryota; kingdom Metazoa; phylum Mollusca; class Cephalopoda; order Octopoda; family Octopodidae; genus Octopus; species Octopus bimaculoides. The sequence continues at coordinate 1,866,888 of NC_069009.1, forward strand.
AAAGTGTATATAAAAAAAATAACTAAAAATAAAAAATAAAAAATAATTAAGAAAATAATAAAAATAAAAAATCGAAAATAAAAATTAAAAAATTAAAAATAAGAAAGTGTATATAAAAAATAATAATAAAAAAAAATAAAAAAAGAAAATGGATATAAAAATAAATAAAATAAAAAATAAAAATAGAAAAATTATAAAAATAAAAAATAGAAAATAGATAAAAATACAAAAGAAAATGTATATAAAAAAATAAAATAAAATAAAATAAAAAATAAAAAATAATATACCACAATATATTGGTTTCTAATATTTCATTTTGTATAAAATATATTGATATGTAATAAAGATGAAAATAATAAAATTTCAATAATAATAATAATAATAATAATAATAATAAAATAATAATAATGATAATAATAATAATAATAATAATAATAATAATCTTTGAAAAAAGAAATGATAAGGCATTATTACTTTGACCAGTCAGCAATGAAATCTGTCAAAATGTTCTCCTTATAGAGTCTCCTGTTTGCAAGAGAAATAACAATGTTTTACGTCTGTTTATTTCCCGAAAGCAAAGGTGTTTATAAGCTATCTTCTAACTATATTAAAATTTATCTTGGATTTTGTAATACATGCTGACTGTCTGTAAAATATTTATCAATTAGTTAATGATATGATATTGAAGGCGACGAGCTTGCAGAATCGTTAGCACGCCGGGCGAAATGCTTAGCGGTAGTTTGTCTGCCGCTACGCTCTGAGTTCAAATTCCGCCGAGGTCGTCTTAGCCTTTCATCCTTTCGGGGTCGATAAATTAAGTACCAGTGATACACTGGGGTCGATGTAATTGACTTAATCCCTTTGTCTGTCCTTGTTTGTCCCCTCTGTGTTTAGCCCCTTGTGGGCAATAAAGAAATAAGAATCGTTAGCATGCCGGGTGAAATGCTTAGTGGTATTTCGTCTGCCGTTACGTTCTGAGTTCAAATTCCGCCGAGGTCGACTTTGCCTTTCATCCTTTCGGGGGTCGATAAATTAAGTACCAGTTGCATACTGGGGTTGATAACGACGGCAGTGATGACGATGATGATGATGATGATGATGATGATGATGACGATGGTGGTGGTGGTAATTATGATGATAGTGATGACGACAACGATGATGATGATAATGATGATGATGAAGAAGGCAGAGGCAGGGGCTGACGATGACAGCAACGATGTTGCGTCCTTTGCTGAAATGGTTGTTTCTGTGAAAACACACACACACACATACACACACACACATACACACTGACACACACACACACACACACACACACACACACATACACACTGACTGACACACGCACACACACCATGCACATACACGTGCACATACACACACACATACACACGCACATACACACAAACACAATCATAAACACGCACACACACATACACACAGAGCCGTGTTATTGATTTCTGTGAGAGTCTCAGAAATTCCTGCAAGTTCAATGGAACTGATTGATTTGGCAATAAAGACAGAATGGTAAACAGTCGACTTGAAAGAGTTCTCTGTGGCTCAGTCATGAAATGTCTGTCTGTTTGTCCTATGCTCAACCCTTATATTTACTCTACTGCCAACGCTGTTGCCACGACTGGACGCCTTCATCACAACCACTACCGCCACCACCACTACAACTACAACCACAACCATGACCATGACCCACCACCACTACCGCCGTCACCACCACCACTACAACCACAACCACAACCACCTTCACCACAACCACCACCACTACAACCACAACCACAGCCATGACCAATGCTGAGGCTATTAACACCATCATGAATATCACCACCACCACCATCACTACCACCACCACCACCAAGACCACCACCACTACTACCATCACCACCAATACAACAACAACAACAACAACAACAACAACACCACTACTACCACCAACAACAACAACAACAACAACAACAACACCACCACCACCATCACCAATACTACCATCACCACCACTACTAACACCACTACTATCACCACTACCACCACCACCACCACCACCAACATCACCACTCCCACTACCACCACCTCCACAACTACCATCACTATCACTACTGCTGCCACCCCCACCGCCGCCACCATGACCATCACCACTACCACCACCATCACAACCAGTGAGAACTGGTGAAATCGGATGGCAACACCAGGCTCCAATCTGATTTGGCAGAGTTTCTACAGCTGGATGCCCTTCCTAACGCCAACCACTCTGAGAGTGTAGTTTATTTATATATATATATATCATCATCATCATCGTTTAACGTCCGCTTTCCATGCTAGCATGGGTTGGATGATTTGACTGAGGACTGGTGAAACCAGATGGCTGCACCAGGCTCCAATCTGATCTGGCAGAGTTTCTACAGCTGGATGCCCTTCCTAATGCCAACCACTCCGAGAGTGTAGTGGGTGCTTTTACGTGCCACCAGCACGAGGGCCAGTCACACGGTACTGGCAACAGTCACCCTCAAATGGTGTATTTTACGTGCCACCGGCACAAGGGCCAGTCAGGTGGCACTGGCAAGTAAAGGATAAAAGATAAAACAGAAAATGGATTAAAGGAATAAAAAAATCAAAGAATTATGGAATATCTTACCATTAATATATTCTGCAACGGTGATGCAGTATTCATACTGCTTGTACTGTATGCACCGTTTGCTCTCATCATCGACGTGTAAGCAGTGTGTGCAATTGGTTGCAGGTGGAGGGTTTGATTCACAATCAGGGGATTTCTCAGATGTGCACTGGGCACACAAGAGGGCCTCACCTGAAAATAAGGGGGGGGGAAAAAAAGATATAGTTATTTTGTTTTTTTTTTATTCTATTATTTCATTTGTCTTTCCTACCATTTTTTTCTCACTCTTTTATATTTTTAATTTTTTTTTTTCCTGATGAAGGACTCACGTCCGAAACGTCAAGATGCTTTCTCTTTCTCTTAAAACAATAAACTAATGCATCATCGTCATCCTCCTCAGCATCGTCGTCATCATCGTCATTATCCTCATCACCATCATCATCATCATCGTCATCATCATCATCCTCATCACCATCACCATTGTCATCGTCATCATCATCCTCCTCATCATTATCGTCATCATCGTCGTCATCATCATCATCCTCCTCATCATTATCGTCGTCGTCGTCGTCATAATCATACTATTAAATCTCATTCAATTTAAAAAAAGGTAAAATCGGACAGAACTTATGGGATGATCTGATACATGGCCCCCATCACAGGCAAGGTCTGTCTTGGCAAGGTTTTTAGAGCTGGATGCCCTTCCTAACACCAACCACCCAGCAGAGTGGACTGAGTGCATTTTATATGGCACCAGCACAGGTGAGGTAAGCTTTGGTATAGATTTTACAGCTGGATGCCCTTCCAAGTGCCAACCACTTCCCAGTGAGGACTGGATGCTTTTTCCATGGCACCAGTGAATAAACAATAAATATGAAACAGGTTGATATTCTAACACAATGTTATTTCAGTTGCATAAACTGATTTCTGTAGTATTATTAAGAAAATCTTTTTTATTGTTTTGCTGGATTCAGTCATTGGACCATGGCCATGCTGGGGCACTTCCCTCCCATGGTTTTGTCAGTTGTATCACCCTCCCATCCACACCCCTGACTTCTTTCCGAATATTTTACGTGGTTGGTGTGTTTTATATTGATTTCAATAGAAATGAAAAGCTAGTTGAAAGGGACACACACACACACACACATACACACATGTTGGGCGGTCATAAATAATACAAGATATTTACATTTCGTTTGATTCTGTGGATTTTGTTTGATCTGTGGTATATACACATATACATACATACATACATACACATATACACTCTTTTCTATCTAATCTCTCACTCTCTCCATCTTTCTGCATATATATATATATATATATATATATATATATA
>NC_069009.1:1870949-1871889 GCF_001194135.2 Octopus bimaculoides
TATATATATATATATATATACACACATACGTACATATGTATGTATATATGTGTGTATATATATGTGTGATTGTGTATGTTTCAGTCCCCTTACCTAGACATCATGTAATAGTCGTAAACGTGTGTCACTGTCGTACAAGCGGTGTTCGGTTCTAGTCATCTGTGGAGAGAAAACATGTCCCTCCATGGGGAAATATTACCTCGCCCGGAAACAGGTGAGGATTGGTGACAGGAAGGGTATCCTGCATCAATGTCTTATGAGTTTGAGGACCCATATGAAGGCTTTGAAAAATTGCCCCTTTTTTTTTGTCTGTAATGAAAACGGAACGAAGGAGAAATAACGACCCAACCGCTAAGGCCACACATCTTCCCTACACTCCCAGATGTAGTCACTCACTTCGTTTGTTACGATGACGAGTGTTCCGGTTGATTCAATCAACGCAACAGCCTGCTCGTGATATTAACATGCAAGTGGCATCTTGAGTTACGTATTGTCATTTAACGTCCGCTTTCCATGCTAGTATGGGTTGGACGATTTGACTGAGGACTGGTGAACTAGGTGGCTACACCAGGCTCCAATCTAATTTGGCAGAGTTTCTACAGCTGGATGCCCTTCCTAATGCCAACCACTCCAAGAGTGTAGTGGGTGCTTTTACGTACCACCGGCATGAAGGCCAGTCAGGCGGTACTGGCAATGGCCGCGCTCAAAATGGTGTATTTTATGTGCCACCTGCACAGGAGCCAGTCCAGCGGCACTGGCATCAACATTTTAATTCTAAATTATAATTTGTTTTGAAATTTTAACATATGAATTTTTTTTTAATTATTTTTTCATTGAATAGATAAGATTACTGGGGTAAGACTGCACCACACCCTAGATAGGATTACTAGGCATCGCATCATGTTTGCACACAAGACTATTACTACACCGTACCTCACTG
>NC_069009.1:1871899-1872509 GCF_001194135.2 Octopus bimaculoides
GTCAGGCGGTACTGGCAATGGCCGCGCTCAAAATGGTGTATTTTATGTGCCACCTGCACAGGAGCCAGTCCAGCGGCACTGGCATCAACATTTTAATTCTAAATTATAATTTGTTTTGAAATTTTAACATATGAATTTTTTTTTAATTATTTTTTCATTGAATAGATAAGATTACTGGGGTAAGACTGCACCACACCCTAGATAGGATTACTAGGCATCGCATCATGTTTGCACACAAGACTATTACTACACCGTACCTCACTGTCATTGTGCACCCCTAACACAGTAAACTATTTGATCCCGAAACCTGTGGTTACACACCCCCGATGTAGTGTGTGTTGTGTGTTGGCACTCCATCGCTTACGACGTCGAGGGTTCCAGTTGATTCGATCAACGGAACAGCCTGCTCGTGAAATTAACGTGCAAGTGGCTGAGCACTTCACAGAAATGTGTACCCTTCATTTGATCCCAAGACTGCTTCACACGCCAGACACAGTAACCCAGCAACTATACCACGCTAAACCCGCACACCCATCATTTGATCCCAAGCCTGCTCCACACGCCAGACACAGTAACCCAGCAACTATACCACGCTAAACCCGCACACCCC
>NC_069009.1:1872524-1873312 GCF_001194135.2 Octopus bimaculoides
TCACACGCCAGACACAGTAACCCAGCAACTATACCACGCTAAACCCGCACACCCCTAATTTGATCCCAAGACTGCCCCACACGCCAGACACAGTAACCCGGCAACTATACCATGCTAAACCTGCACAGCCCTCATTTGATCCCAAGACTGCTCCACACACCAGACACAGTAACCCGGCAACTATACCATGCTAAACCTGCACAGTCCTCATTTGATCCCAAGACCTCATCACACCATACTAGAGACACACACTCGAGGTATGGTGACCAACAATGCACTACGGCACACCAGTGCCACCCACACACCTTCAATTTCCTCCCAACATCGCACCACACCATGACAACTGCACGCCCTGCAAATGCTCCTATAACCTCACCACGCTACGCAGTTGCTGTGTCCCCAACACTGTTCCACACACCATGTAATAATCTGCGCAATTGTGCCCCGGGAGCCCTTAACCATCCGTGCTAGTATAGTCCCCATTATCCCCACCTATTTCCAGGTCAGTACTCTTTTTCCCCCCGCCCATATCTACCCATTTACTAAGCCTGCCACCCGAAATCCACACTCACCCTCCTGATTAACCCCCACTCCCTTCTTCGCCTCAGCTCTGCCCTGCCCTGCCACCACCACCGCTGCCGCCACCATCGCCGCCGCCGCCACCACCACCACAGCCACAACCCCCAGCTACAGATCATTCATGACGTCAAACTCCTTTGAGCAATCCGAGTTCATGATGAAACAATGGTCCTGATTGGCCGAGAGAATCTGTAACACCGGCTGCATGT
>NC_069009.1:1873781-1875620 GCF_001194135.2 Octopus bimaculoides
CAAATGACCGGCCTGGTTCCGAGATCGGGATCGCCCCGAGTATTCGCTGCCACCCGAGTGGAGCTCAGAGTCCATCGCGCCGAAGCCATACGCGTCGCCGTAGTACGGCTGGCTCCAGGCGTCCAAGCTGCTGTCGACGGAGGTGGTGAGGGCTGTCGCTGTGATGGCCGAGATTGCGTTGCCTAGTAACCCTCGGTGTATCTTGGCGTGCCGGTTGCGCGTGCTAGCGTCGGAGAAGTGCTGCTCGCAGTAGTTGCACTTGTACGGCTTCTCGCCGGTGTGGATGCGCAAATGCCGGGTGAGAGTGAACGAGTGGAGGAAGGACTTGGCGCAGAAGTTGCACTGGAACGACCGCTTCTTTGTGTGAATATTCATGTGTTTGGTCAAGCTGGAGGCACACGAGAACTTCTTGTGGCACACTTCGCATTCGGTGTTGTGGTTACTGCTGCTGTTACTCCCCCCACTGCGACTAGACTTGCTCGACTTCAAGGTGTGGCTGGAATCGTCGACAGTGGACGAGATTGCTAGGCTGTTGTCAAAGGTAACATTTTCGTTGGACGGGTCCACATCGTCGCCCGTTGTCATAGCAGCGTCCCCACGACCATCACTACTGCTTTTGTTGTTGTTGTTGTTGCTGTCCCCGCCGCCGTCGGACTGATGCAATGGAGACGCGTCCTTCGCATGGCTCTGCAGGTGTAATCCAAGCAGGTTGACACTGGTGAACAGCTGTTTGCAAGTGTAACATTCCAGTTTCTGGCCGGTGTGTGATTTCAAGTGGTCGTTGAGCCGTGCCTCGCTGGCCACGCTTTTGCCACACAGCTCGCACGTGAACGAGCGGTGGGTCTTCTTGTGGGAGACCAACGCCCTGTACTGTTCGAATGTCTCATCGCAGTCGTTGCAGTGGTAGCGTTTCTCCCCCGTATGGCTTCGGATATGTGTCTTCAGGTACACAGGCTGCGAGAAGGACTTCTCACAGAATTTACACTCAAACGTCGCCTTTGGTTTCGGATGAAGTTTGCCGAACGTCGCAAGAAAACTCATTATTGTTGGTCAACATCGGCTAGCTCGGAAGATTGGTATAGAGGTGGGCAGATAGGCAGGCAGGCAGGTAGCAAGGTACGGAGGTGTGTAGGTAGGTTGTGTGGATAGGTAGGTAGACAGGTTGAAGGAAGCTAAATTAGTAATAGGTAGGAAAATAGCTAATTTAGTGAGCTAGATTGGTAACTAGACAGGTAGCTAGCTAGGTAGACTGGTGGTTAGACTGGTAACCAGGCTGGAAGAATGGTATGTAGGCTATATAAATAGGCAAATAGCCAACTAACTAAATTGGTAACTGGTTAAGTTGGTAGATAGGTGACTATGTAGATAGATTGGCAACTAGCTAGATGGGCAAGTAGCTATGTTCATACATAGGAATAGGTGGGTGGGTAGGTAGGCAGGTAGACAGGTAGGTGGATGAGTGGGTATACTGACAAGTAAAGTTGGTAGCTAGCTAATTAGGTAGCTAACTAAAGAGTTAAGTAGCTAATTATCTAGGTAGCTAGATAGGCAACCAGGTAGATAAAGTATGAATCAAGGTGCGTAGATGGTTAATCAAGGCCAAGTGAATACCAAATGAAAAAAAAGACAACAAAAAATTACAAAATAAATAACCCCTGTTCTTGGTTTCGGAAACCCCACTCGAAATTTTAAACTAGATATTTTCCTGGTTACCACAAACAGTTTGTCACTATTTTTCTAGCTTTTATCCCTGCCAATACCATCTTGGGTTATGTATCAACACCTTAATTCTAAATTATAATTTTTGTTTTGAAATTTTAACATATGAATTTTTTTTTT
>NC_069009.1:1875737-1877740 GCF_001194135.2 Octopus bimaculoides
ATAGATGGATAGATAGAGACAGATAGATAGCTAGATAGATAGATGTGAGGTTTGTCACTTAAATCAAACCTCGTATACCACTGGTACTTATTTGAATATCAAAAGACCAGCAATCCCTGCAGTTGATGGAATGGAAAAAAAGGCAAATTGGACCCCTATTTTTTTTTTATCTCCCCAATGGCAGGATTTCAATTCAATGTTTTTAAGAAGAACCCACAAAAAAAAAAACAAAAAAAACCTAGTCCCTGGATGTTATTTTGAAAGAATTGGGTGAAAATTTATAAGTTCGAGAGAGCCTATAATATGTTCATATATATGGGTGTTTGTGTGAGTGTGTATGTATATGTGTGCTATGAAGCCAAAACTTCAAAGTCACTATTAACCTTTTCCTTGTAAAAATTATACATACATGTGTGTGTGTGTGTATATATATATATATATATATATATGTTTATATATGTATGTGTGTATATATATGTGTATGTGTGATTTATGTATATATATATAGTCAACAAAATTTTAACGAGAAGAAATTCGTTATGTTGCCAAGGTGAGAGTTTTTGGTTTCAAATCACAGTAGCAAAATTGTCTCAACAGACTTGGATAGCCAGGGGGGGAAGCAAATTTAAATCTTTTTTTTTTATATATATAAATTTAATTTTATTTATTTATCATTGTTATTATTATTATTATTATTATTATTATTATTATTATTATTATTGTTGTTGTTATTATTTTTTCCTTTTGGTCAAAAATATTTGCTCACATTTCAAAAAAAAAAATTCTGCTGTTTTGGGTAAGTTTCATAAACAAACAATACTTATAATGCAGCAATAATAATAATAATAATAATAAATTAATTAATAATTGCAATTAATAATAGGTAATTCCAGGTGTCTTGCAATTTTTTCTGCTTTTTTTAAAATAACTTATTTTCTTTTTATGTTTGGTTACCCTCAACAGGTTTTATAGCTTTGTGGGTTTTTTTAAGGGTTTTTTTTGTATGCTAGTGACACCCCAAAAACAAGAAGAGGTTTCTCACATACCCAAAACCAGTAAGGAATCTAACAAATTGCCAGAAGAAAGGGGGGGGGAAAAGTTAATGTAAAGAATTACAGCGGAACAGACAGTTAATGTTATTTTGGAGTTTGACCAACTTTTTGGGTGTTTCGCAATTCGGTTTTTAAAAAAAAAATTTTTTTTTTTTTTTTGTGTGTGTGTGTTTTGTTGGCGTTTATCTTTGACGACGTTTTGTCATTTTATCAAATTGGAGGGCTTGAATTTCAAATTTCAAATTTGGACAAGCAAAATGTCAACAGACTTTGGTAACAAGAACTCTGCAAAATCGTTCGCTGTCGGAACAATTTAAAAGAATCACAGAACCAGCTTGTTAAGATTTAAACGTCGTTTTGGCGGGAATTTTGAAATGCAGACGGATTACTGCTGATGACGATGATGAAGATGATGATGACAACAAGGATGACAGTGACAGATAACACCCACTTTAGGGGTAAATATGATCCTTCTTTCTTTTTCTTTTTCTTTAGTCACAGCCCAAACAAGTTTCTGAGTTTCAAGATACAAATAGGAGTCTGGTTAATTCTATTTCTTCCTTTAGACAGGATCTGTAAAATGGAACAAGAAAGAAAAAAGAAAATCACAAATTTAGATTGATGTTTAGTAATGGGAAATATGAAGCTGATGATATGCGTTGTCTATCTTTCAATTAATTTTGAAACTAACGAAGAATTTAGTGAAATAATTTTATCATAATTAAACTGGTGTTTGGAACATAAATGAACAAGAAATTTTGATGGAAGGTTTTAAGACCACTTTGACTCTTTTGTTACCATATTTCTGTTGTTGTTTCAATTAATTTAGAAAATAATGAAGTATAGGCACAGGAGTACTCTTTACTCTTTTTACTCTCTTTTACTTGTTTCAGCCATTTGACTGTGGCCATACTGGAGCACCGCCTTTTAGTCGAGCAAATCAACCCCAAG
>NC_069009.1:1877750-1878276 GCF_001194135.2 Octopus bimaculoides
CCGCCTTTTAGTCGAGCAAATCAACCCCAAGACTTATTCTATCGGTCTATTTTGCCGAACCGCTAAGTTACGGGGACATAAACACACCAGCTTCAGTTATCAAGCGATGTTGGGGGTGACAAACACAGACACACAAACATATACACGCACATACATATATACGACGGGCTTCTTTCAGTTTCCGTCTGCCAAATCCACTCACAGGGCTTTGGTCGGCCCGAGGCTATAGTAGAAGACACTTGCGCAAGGTGCCAAACAGTGGGACTGAACTCGGAACCATATGGTTTGTAAGCAAACTACTTAACCACACAGCCACCCCTGCGCATATGTAGATGATATTTGGGATCTTTTTTAAAATGGGGGCCACATTTTTCATTAATGTTTTACGTAGTGTTTTTGGTATCGAAAGACTTTCAAACTTCGTATACTTATCTATTTTGTGTTATAGAACAGAAAAATATTTTTGTATTCAAATTTATTTCATGTAAAAAATTGTCTTTTTTCGATAATTTCAACCAATCACTGA
>NC_069009.1:1879360-1880029 GCF_001194135.2 Octopus bimaculoides
CAAAATGGTGTATTTTATGTGCCACCTGCACAAGAGCCAGTCCAGGGGCACTGGCAACGATCTCGCTCGAAAATCCTTACACATGTCACGGGCACAAGTGCCAGAAAGGCGACGCTGGGCACAGGTGCTATCCCGATTTCGCTTTCGCTTGCTTCAATAAGTCTTCGCAAGCTGAGTTTCGTGTCCAATGAAGGAGACGACGTTGGCACGGGTGCCAGTCGTCGAATTTAGTTCGATTTCACATTCTTCAACAAGTCTTTGCAAGCGGAGTTTAGTGTCCAATGTAGGAAAGGTACGCATAAGTGGGCTGGCTACACCCCTGGCAGAGGCCTTGGATTTAAGTCTCACACACACACACACACATATATATATATATACTCAAAGCAATGACTAGTAATATTACGAAACTGGTATGCTTTTGAATCTCTTTAACAACTCACAATAATGACTTTTATTACTTTTATTCCTACCTCAGTTCATCTAATTGTATATATGTATATATATTGTTACTTTTCATAAAAAGCCTTACCTTCTTTTTGATTTTCAATGTGCATTTTTTCTTATTTTTCTGCTTACTTTCCCCTTACATTTCCACGGGTAGTTTCTATTTTGTTTTTTTAACATATTTCTATTATCATATATATATATATATATATATATATATATATA
>NC_069009.1:1880515-1885904 GCF_001194135.2 Octopus bimaculoides
GGCTGAGCATTCCACAGACATGTGTACCCTTAACGTAGTTCTCGGGGATATTCAGAGTGACACAGTGTGACAAGGCTGGCCCCATTGAATTAGAGGCACAACAGAAACAGGAAGAAAGAGTGAGAGAAAGTTGTGGTGGAAGAGTACAGCAGGGTTCGCCACCATCCCCTGCCGGAGCCTCGTGGAGCTTTTAGGTGTTTTCGCTCAATAAACACTCACAACGCCCGGCCTGGGAATCGAAACCGCGATCGTATGACTGCGAGTCCACTGCCCTAACCACTGGGCCATTGCACATGCAAAGCTGAACCTGTCCTAAATTTGTGCAAAGTTTATTTCCAGGGAGCTGGATTGGGGACAGCAGCAAAATGATTGAGCTCTTTACTTCCAATCCAAGTGTATTTGGAATCTCTGGTGACCCGAGAAGAAAGCTGGATCTACTGTTATGGCCCAGAAACCAAGGGACAGAGTGTCCACTGGAAGCATCCTGGCTCCCACTGACCCAAGAAGACCAGGAAGCTCATGATGGTCCTCTTTTTCAATAGCAAGGATATTATCTAAATCTATTGGGTTCCCTCTGGCCAGACGGTCAACAAAAGGTACTTTGTGCAGGTTTTGAGGGAGTTCCAGAAGAGATTTTGTCACGAAAGGCCAGAGCTCTTCTTCTTGGGTTGAGGGCACCTGCACCAGTCCACAAATCCATCCTGATAAATAACTGCCAGAGGTGGGTATCGAACCTGTCCCTCATCCTCCTTACAGTCCATACCATTAGTTGTGATACCCGTGCTGGTGGCACGTAAATAGCACCATCCAAATGTGGCCGATGCCAGCGCCACCACTGACTGGCTTCCGTGCCGGTGGCACTTAAAAAGCACCAACCGATCATGGCTGTTGCCAGCCTCCTCTGGCCCCTGTGCCAGTGGCAGGTAAAAAGCACCCACTACACTCATGGAGTGGTTGGCGTGAGGAAGAGCATCCAGCTGTAGAAATCCTGCCAGATCAGACTGGGGACTGGTGCAGCCTCCTGGCTTCCCAGACCCTGGTCGAACTGTCCAACCCATGCTAGCATGGAAAACGGACGTTAAACGATGACAATGATGATTCTTTTATTTGTTTCTGCGACCATGCTGGAGCACCGCCTTTAGTTGAACAAATCAACTCCAGGACTTATTCTTTGGAAGCCTTGTACTTATTAAATCGGTCTCTTTTGCTGAACTGTTAAGTTACAAGGGACATAAACTCTCCATACATACAAACATAAGACAGATTTCTTTTCAGTTTCTGTTTAGCAAATCCATTCACAAGGCTTTGGTCGGCCTGATGCTATAGTCGACGAGACTTGTCCAAGGTGCCATGCAGTGGAACTATGTATATATATATATGTATACACACACACATATATAAATATATATATATAGTGGTTGGCGTTAGGAAGGGCATCCAGCTGAGTGGTTGGCGTTAGGAAGGGCATCCAGCTGTAGAAACTCTGCCAAATTTAGATTGGAGCCTGGTGTTGCCATCCGGTTTCACCAGTCCTCAGTCAAATCGCCCAACCCATGCTAGCATGGAAAGCGGACGTTAAACGATGATGATGATGATATATGTATATGTATGTATGTATATATATATATATATATATGTATACACACACACATATATATATAAATATATATATATAGATATATATAGTGGCACCTTGGGCAAGTGTCTTCTACTATAGCATCGGGCTGACCAAAGCTTTGTGAGTGGATTTGCTAAACGGAAACTGAAAAGAAGCCCGTCGTATATACACACACGTGTGTGTGTGTGTTCGCCGACCATCGCTTGACAACCGATGTTGATGTTTACATCCCCGTAACCTAGCGGTTCGGCTAAAGTCACCGATATTAAGCTCACAAAGAATAAGTCTTGGGATCGATTTCTTCGACTAAAACCCGCGGTGCTCCAGCATAGCCGCAGTCAAATGACTGAAACAAGTAAAAGTGGGAAAGTGTTATATATACATACACACACACATATATATATACGCACGCGCGCACGTTACATATGTCCTATCGGAAGTTCCATTTTCGTAGCTCAACTATAACACTGAACTATAACATGTAGCATATTAACACGACACTAAATACTACCACCTATACTATAGTTATTATAGTGCATGTATATAGTACATGTATATAGTACATGGCGAGCCAGAGAAGTAGCCTGTACGTGGTCGCACGACATGCTAAAAATAGCAGACAAATCTTCCTGAAATCGCATCTTCATAAATAAAAATTCGGAAGACCACACTAGATTGTACTAAATCTTAAAAAAAAAAAAGAGTAGAAAACGTGATGGTCACGGCTGGAATGCTCTTTGGTCATTGGTCTGTTGCAGCAGGACTGTCGTAGGGTTAAAATACATTTGCTATCGACCATACACCATTACAGTTGCTCAAGAAACCAAGTGTTGCTTCAGACTTATAGAAATTTACTATTTTAGCAAGCAACAAGTTATGACTAGAGTTACCGTTGGTGTTGTGTTTAGCCCCAGGTCAGCCCTGATCCAGCAGGACTGTGATCAAACATGCTCCGATCCCCAACTGAGACCATTCCGTCTCATCTTAATATATATACACACACACACACACACACACACACACATATATATATATATATATATATATATATATATATATATATATATATATATATATATATATATATATGGATGGATGGTCGAACAATGCATCGTTTTTCGTTTACAAGACGGCTAGATGCTGTGACTTAATGGCGATTAGACTGTTGTTTCTAGCGCTTCTAGATACCACCACGAAGATCCTCCGACAGATCGAGATATGCATACACTTGTGTGTGTATATATATATATATATATATAAACACATCGATATATACATGTCTGTATGAATGTATATATATAAGTATACGTGTATATACAGATAGATATATATATACCTATATATGTGTGGCATGCATGTATGTGTACATGCGTCTATAAATGTGAATGCTTATATGTACATGCATATATATGCACATGTGTGTATATATACATAAATATGCACTACATGCATACACAAATATATAATATACACACACACGTGTGTATGTAAGTATGCATTTGTGTGTATGTATATATATGTGTGTTCATTATATGTGTGTGTGTAATGTATATACACATACATGTATACACATGCATATATATGTGTGTGTGTGTAATATATATACACATGCATATATATATATGTGTGTGCGTGTAATGTATATATACACATACATATATACACACACATATAGAAAGAGAAATGCGGAAATGGATTGTTAAAAACAGGAAGAGGAACAGTCAGAGATAGAAACAGGTGAAAGAGGAGGGGGGAGAGTATATGTAAGGGACAGACAGGAAGAGGGATAGTCAGAGGTGTAAATAGAAAGAAAGGTGGAGTTGTAGTAAGAGAGAAACGGTGGGGAGGAATAGTGAGAGGAAAATAAAGAGAGGGAAGGTGGGGGAGAAGAAATTAAAAAGGGAGAAAGTATAGGAGAGAGAGGGATGTGGAAAAGAGGAGAGAGGGAGTAAGAGAGTGAAGGGAGTGAGAGAGTTGTATAAAAGACACGAGTGAGAGAGAGAGGAAAAGAAGTATGGGAGGGAGACGGAGAAAGATAAAGTAAGAGATAAAAAGGAGGATGAGAGAGTAAAGATAGCAAGTAAAGAAGGGGAGGAGTAGAGAGAGGAAGCGTTTGACAACGAAGGTAGTTTTGAGGAGTTTAAAAAGGGTTGTGGTAAGGGAATAAAGATGGAACGGAGAATGGAGAGTGAGAGTGATAGTGAGAGGGGGAGGCAGAGATAACGGGATCGAGAAAAAGAGAAGAAAGAGTGAGGGAAATAGACAGAGGAGAGAAGGGGAGGTAATAAAAACTAGGTTGAGAGCGAGGAAAAGAAAAATGTAGAGAGAGAGAGAGAGATAGAAATGAAAGGGGGGAGGGAAGAGAGACAAGCTAACTGAAGCGATAGAGACGGAGGAGCACAGAGAAAGATATAGAGAGAGGGTGAAAGGTAGAAAAATGTATAGAGATAGAGGAGCAGCAAGAGAGAGAGAGAGAGTAAATAGAGAGGGTAGGAGGGAGAAAAGACAGAGAGAGAGAGCGGAGGAAGAAAGGGTAAAAGACAAATAGAGAGGGGAAGAAAGAAAGAGGGAGAGAGTGAAAGAACCATGGGAGGAGGAGGACGACCGGCAATATTGCAATCACGTTATAAATAAATAAATAAATGTGTGTGTGTATATATATATATATATAAATACATATATGTGTATGCATATATACATCTGTATATCTGAGTATATATACATATATATATAGACAATGAAACGATCAGAAACGAGTAGTAATAATATATATAGAAAATATAACTTACCAACGACGGCAGGGCGGCGAATCTGTATATACACATATAGGGTGTATAAAATATATGTGTGTATATTATGTGTATGTATTCCTCCACATACCAAGAGAGAGAGAGAGACAGACAGCTCCCTGTATATAAATATATATATGTGTCTATATCTAGATCTGTATATATACAGATGTGTGTGTATATATATATATATATGTGGGTGTGTGTGTGTATAGAGAGAGGGGGAGGTTGTTCAATAACAATAATAATAACAATAATAAAACAGTAATAATAAAGAAAAAAACAGTTAGAACAGTTTGATCCTTTTGCTTTAAACCAAAAAGAAATGCAACGGACAAACAATAACAACGGCGTGTATATACATATAGATATATATATATATATATGTGTATAGATATAGGTATATATATGTGTGTGTGTGTGTGTGTGTGTGTATAAAAGAGAGAGATAGACAGAGAGAGAGAGAGAGAGCGGCCTGACCAGAAGGGAGCAACAAGATACAGCAACAGTGTAATGAATGAGTGAAGGAGGCGGAGGAGGAGGAGGAGGTGGAGTGGAAGGCGGCGGCGGCGGCGTGGTCGTCGTGGTCGTGATAGTAGTGGTAGCAGTGGTGGTGGTCGTAGTGGTGACTGTAGTGGTCGTAGTGATAGTGGTGGTAGTAGTGGTGGTCGTAGTCGTGGTGGTGATGGTGGTGATGATGATGGTGGTGGTGGTGGTGATAGTTGTGGTGGTCGTAGTGGTGGTGATAGTGGTGGCGGTAGTGGTAGTGGTGGTAGTAGTATTAGTCGTGGTGGCAGCAGTAGTGGTGGTGTTGGTGGTGGTAGTGGGGGTATAGTTTTAGTGGCTGTGCTGATGATGATGGCGGTGGTGGTGACAGTTGTGGTGGTGGTATTGGTAGTAGTATTAGTCGTGGTAGCAGCAGTAGTGGTGGTGTTGGTAGTGGTGGCGGGGGTATAGTTTTAGTGGCTGTGCTGATGATGAT
>NC_069009.1:1885914-1886569 GCF_001194135.2 Octopus bimaculoides
TAGTCGTGGTAGCAGCAGTAGTGGTGGTGTTGGTAGTGGTGGCGGGGGTATAGTTTTAGTGGCTGTGCTGATGATGATGGTGGTGGTGGTGGTGGTGGTCGTGGTGCTAATAGTCGTATAGTGGTGGTAGTAACCGCAGTCGTCGTGATGATGGTATTAGTAGTAACAGTAAAGAAAAAAAATAGTAGTATTAGTCGTGGTGGTGGTGGTAGTGGCAGTGGCTATCGCCGTGGTTGCAGTCGGAGTAGCTGTTGTTAGTGCTAAGCTAATTTAACCCCAGGCCGGCACCCAGATCCACGACTGGCGCGTGCAGCGAGGCAGCGATCGGGGGGCGGGAGGTTAATGGAGGCAGAGGTGGCGGAGGTAGTAGTGACAGTGGTGGTGGTGTTAGTGGTCGTATTCGCCCGACGTAGCGATAGACGTCGTCGATGTAGTGGAGTGGCTATCGTCGTGTATAATTTAGCCCTCGGCTGGCACCCTACTCAGAGGAGGCAGGATGGAAGCGATCGTGGTGGTGGTGGTGGTGGTGGTATTAGCTGTCATCGCCGTAGTGGTGAAGATCGTTGCGGTTGTGGTCGGAGTAGGGCAGACACTGGTAGTAGTTGAATTCAGTTCTGTAGCCCTAGGTCGACACTCTGATCAGGCGAGGCGGCAT
>NC_069009.1:1887601-1888887 GCF_001194135.2 Octopus bimaculoides
ATAATGCCAGTCATCGCTACGGATGGAGGAAGCAGGTTAAGGAGGGGATCGACACTTTTGAGAGAGCACGTATCCAGCATGAAGAACTTAAGTGAGCTGCGCGAAAGCGCACGGCTCATATAGCGAATGGGGAAAGCTTAATCTGCAATGTTTGCAGTCGTGTATCCTTGTCAAGAGCAGGGCTCATTAGCCACCAACGGAGCCGCAAATGCAAAATATAAGTTAGTCCTAGAGCGCACAATGTTCCTGAAGGTCGGCAATGGTCTTCCTCGGTCACGAGTGGATGGCCATCATCATGAAGCCGTCCTTCGATCGGCGTTTAGGTTGGCTCCTACGAAGAGCACATTTGAAGCCGTCGGAAATGTGGAGAAAATTCACCAGCATGTACATGAAGGTCAACAGCACTGCTGATGTTTTTGGGTTGTCGTATGGGTCCGTGCGGGTAATCCTAAATGTCTGGATTCTTCACGATGACAATGCACTCTGTCACCGAGTTCTCGCCCGCGAGTCTCTCGCCATTTTAAAACATGGTATCGCTTCCGCACCTGCTCCTGTTAAGGGCCAGATTTAACAGCTGGGGGTTTCCATCTCATCCCCAAGATGAAAATGCAGCTAAAAGGCCACCGTTTTTAACACTGTTGCTGGGATCAAGAACGAATCGTAGAAGGACCTCGACTCACTTACGGAAAACGACTCCCAGGTCAGATTCGAAAACTGACAGGAACACTATTTCGAAGGAGATGGTGTTAAAACTTAAATAAATGTTATTTTTTTATTAAGCATAGCTAGTCCCGTTAAATATCTTCCCTAAAAATAGAATTGGGATTTTCTGTCTGTCACGTTGCCTCAATATGCTTGACATTTCTCAGCGGAAAATAATTTCAAACATGACATTCCTCAACAAAAGATAGAATGGTGTAGAAAACTTGTTTTCTGCAGTTAAGGGTAATGAAATATTGAGTGGATGAACCTCGTTCGTCTAACAGGGGTTTCAATTATGCTTTAGATTCGGGACTAACTCTTCCTCAAATGTGGAAATGATAAAACTCACCATCATCATCATCATCATCATTTAACGTCCGCCTTCCATGCTAGCATGGGTTGGACGATTTGACTGAGTACTGGTGAGACCAGATGGCTACACCAGGCTCCAATCTGATCTGGCAGAGTTTCTACAGCTGGATGCCCTTCCTAACGCCAACCACTCCGAGAGTGTAGTGGGTGCTTTTACGTGCCACCGGCATGAAGGCCAGTCAGGCGGTACTGGCAACGATATATATATATAT
>NC_069009.1:1889019-1893837 GCF_001194135.2 Octopus bimaculoides
ACCATCATCATCATCATCATCATTTAACGTCCGCCTTCCATGCTAGCATGGGTTGGACGATTTGACTGAGGACTGGTGAAACCAGATGGCTGCACCAGGCTCCAACCTGATCTGGCTGTGTTTTTACAGCTGGATGCCCTTCCTAACGCCAACCACTCTGAGTGTGTAGTGGGTGCTTTTACGTGCCACCGGCATGAAGGCCAGTCAGGCGGTACTGGCAACGGCCACGCTCAAATGGTGTTTTTTACGTGCCGCCTGCACAGTGATATATATATATATATGTAATTTGTGGTGTGTTAATGTCATGATTATACTTCTTCACATTGCAAAAAAAAACATAAGAAAGAAACATAATTTACCTCTCCTGATACAGTGCTAGTCTTGTAACTGTCAAATTCTGGCACGGTCTTAGGTTTAAAGTAATTAAACAATAATTGAGACATTTAAAAACTATAAATGCGCCCTTTTAAAGCCTAGCCAGGCTCATGGGTCCGGTTTCCCGGTTTCAGTGACGTATGTGTTCCCCAGCTGGACGGGATGCCAGTCCATCGCAGCGTTACCCATTTTTATGTTCTTGAAACAACAAATTTTTATAGAGATTAGGATTTAAATTCAATACACCGCCACAAATACACTGTTCAATACACCGCCACAAAATTTTCACCAAATTTGGCAAAAATACTCATAACCCTAACGCTAACCCCAACCCTAAAACCCTAACCCTAACCCTAACTCTTAAACCCAAACCCTAAACCTAAAACCAGTACAAACGCACGAACGATGTCATAAATAACAGTACCGCCGATAGTTGTTGTTGACAAACAACGGCAGTAATTTTATTCAAGGGAAAAGATCCCATTACACCGCCACAACGTCTTGTTGACAATCCACAGCAGTAATTGTTTTCACCTCAATAGACGTCAGTGATTGGTTGAAATTACCGAAATACGACAATTTTAACACGAAATAACTTTAAGAATATAAACTTTTCTCAACAACACTAAGAGTAAAAGATCTTTTATATGACACATTCTACCAGTGTCCCAAGCTGGAAAGTGTTTCGTTAAGAAAACAAGCGGTGTCCGCCAAATCAGAAGGATCCCATACACACATGCATGTCAGATAAGAACTAATTTAAGCCATCTCCATAAATTACAACTACAAAACTGATATCCACTTGGTGAGACGAGTGTGTGAGTGTGTATGTGTGTGTGTGTGTGCGCGTGTGTTTCTGTTTGTGCTTGTCGTCCACCACTGCTTGACAACCGGTGTTGGTTTGTTTATGTTCTCGTAATCTAGCGGTTCGGCTAATGAAATCGATAGAATAAGTACCAGGCTTAGAAATTCTTTTTTTTAATTTTTGGGTCGATTCATTCGACTAGAATTCTTCAAGGCGGTGCCCCATCGTGTTTTGTAGTCTGACTGAAACGAGTAAAAGATAGATAGATATAGATAGATAGATAGATAGATAGATAGATAGATAGTGTGTGTGTTTGCCAAAGGCGAAAAACAGAGAGAGACCGATATTGGTGAGATAGAGTATAGAAAATGAAAGTTGCTAAGTGGAAATAATGTCGTTCAACCGTCAGACATTTAAAAGAGTAACAGGTTTATTAACTGTTGAATAGCGAAAGAATGTTCCGCCATAAAGTTTGTCAAGTGCTGGACTAGAAAGACTAATAGTTACAGTAAGAGGGGTACGTACGGTACTGTGTATGAAGGGGGAGGAAATAAAGAGAAAGGGTAAGAGAATTTATGCGATAATAAATGGGGAGTGGTTGGAGTGATATGTATAGAAGATACGGAGAAGGGGGGTTAGAAAGAGTAGTTCGAGAGAATTTGGTGATAAATGTTAAGGAGTAGTAGTTAGAGAGAAAGGTATGGAGTTTATGAGGGAGGGAAAGAAAGCAGGTCAGCAATTATTAAAGAAAAAGGAGGGAGAGAAGAGAAGAGATGGGAGAAAGAGAGAAAGCAGGTCAGTGTGTGGAAGGAAAAGAGAAACGGAGAAAAGAGGAGGGGCGAGAGACTATTAGCTATGACAGAGTGATAGGCACAGTGAAAGATGTACAGTGTAAGTAAGAGGGGGATTAGAAAGACATAGTTGTGAAAGAGAGAGAGGGAGAGAAGTAGGTGCTAGAAACTAAAGCAGGACAGCGTTTGAAAAGAGTGGTAGTTAGAGTAGGTGAAAGTAAGGGTGAATATATAAGGGAGGAGTAAATTTGAAAGATACTTAGTACTGAGAGAGTAGCACATTAAGAGAGGAAGTCAAAGAAAAGAATGAAAGGCCAAAGAGGAGTAGTGAGAATGAAATGTATTGAAAATTAATTAGAGGGGGAAAACGAGCTTGTATTTGGAAAGAGAGGAAGAGAGAGATAGAGGGGGAAGAGGTAAGAGAATATGATAGCTGTGTAATAAAAGAAAGGAGAAAGATAGATAAATACATAGAGAGAGAGAGACAGAGACAGAGACAGAGCGAGAATAGCAGTGAGAAATGAAAAAGATGGAAGGGGAGGATTGCTAGTGCCGTAAAATGCCGAGTGGTACCGAGCGGAGCCGAACAATGCTGAAAGATAGCACGCCGTACAAAATGCCTGCAGCAGTTCTTCCAGCTCTTTACGTTCCGAGTTCGAATTCCGCCGAGGGCGACTTCGCCTTTTATCCTTTCGCAGTCGGTAAGATAAGTTCCAGTTGAGCACTCGAGTCGATGTTGGCGACTTGCCCATTTCTCCAAAATTTCGGGTCTTGCATCCATAGTAGAAAGGGCGGAATTCGGTTTTCAGCACCTCATAACTTTATTGGTATTATTTTTATGAATTTCAAGAAATTTTTGCGAATTTGTATTGCACACTGCATTGCACCTTGGGCAAGTGTCTTCCACTATAGCCTCGGGCCTACCAAAGCCTTGTGTTGGATTTGATAGACGGAAACTGAAAGAAGCCCGTCGTATATATGTATATATGTATATATGTGTGTATATGTTTGCGTGTCTATGTTTGTCCCCCCAACATCGCTTGACAACTGATGCTGGTGTGTTTACTTACGGCCCGTAACTTAGCGGTTCGGCAAAAGAGACCGATAGAATAAGTACTTGGCGGATCCTTTTGGTTTGACGGGCAACATTGTTCATTTATGTTTTATGTAGTGTTTTTGGTACCGAAACACTTTCAAACTTCGAATACTTGTATATTTTGTGTTGCCCGTCAAACCAAAAAGATCCTACTTGGCTTCCAAAGAATAAGTCCCGGAGTCGATTTGCTCGACTAAAGGCGGTGCTCCATCACGGCCGCAGTCAAATGACTGAAACAAGTAAAAGAGTAAAAGAATAAAAGAGTCCAGACGGGAATTAATACGATTATGAAAAAGCAATTTTTTCAAAAAACTTTTTAAATTCCCACCCCAACAAATCCTAAAACCTCGACTCTTTTCGGAATTTTTTTAAAAAGCAGACTTTTGAAATACGCACAGGCTGAATTTTTTTGGTTAAATCCTAGCAATGGACCACTGCTGGATGCATCATCGTTCAATTAAATGCGCTTACGGGGAGAAAAATATTGAAAGACATCAATACGTGTTGGAGTGACAAAGAAACGAGGAATGTAACTGGTGGGTGTTTCTAGCATATCTCACGACCACCTGATAGCTTTCTTGTGTCTTTGTCATTCTAACATACTCTTTTACTCTTTTACTTGTTCCAGTCATTTGACTGTGGCCATGCTGGAGCACCGCCTTTTAGTCGAGCTAATCGACCCCGGCACTTATTCTTTGTAAGCCTAGTACTTATTCTATTGGTCTCTTTTTACGGGGACGTAAATACACCAGCATCGGTTGTCAAGTGATGTTATGGGGGGGGGGGGACAAACACAGACACACAAACATGCATACACACACTTACATATATACGACGGGCTTCTTTCAGTTTCCGTCTACCAAATCCACTCACAAGATTTTGGTCGGCCCGAGGCTATAGTAGAAGACACTTGCCCAAGGTGCCACGCAGTGGGACTGAACCCGGAACTATGTATATAACAACACTTCCAATCAATTAAGGTCAGAAGCCATGAGAGCCACTGCCTGGCACTGCATCAGGGAATTATTGTTATTGTTATTATTATTATTATTATTATTATTCAGGTCACTGGCTGGTATCGAACTCGGAATCTTGGGGTTAGTAGCTCCTAACCACTACAGGCACTTCGTTACAAAAAAATTATTTTTTCTATGTGCCGGCCAAAAGGAAAAGATCCTCAAAATTTATCGACCCAGTGCTCAACCGGTACTTAATTTACTGAGAGGATGAACGGCAAAGTCACCTTCAGCGGAATTCGAACTCGGATCGCATGGGGTAGGTCGGAATTTCGTATACGACTGAACAAAGCAGCGACCCCTCGTGACATTTTTTTTTCTTTTTTGGTATTTTCAGAAAAGTTTTACCAATTTGTCTTTCACACACGGTAATTCAAACGATTTTATTCTTTTACTTGTTTCAGGCATTTGACTGCAGCCATGCTGGAGCACCGCCTTTAGACAAGCAAATCGACCCCAGGACTTGTTCTTTGGTGTGTGTGATTTAAGGGCGATTTAGCAGTTATTTTTAGCACATCTTACGACTACCTGATACCTTCCTTGTTTATTTGACGGAATTCCGGTTTAAGCGTCCCCACCCACCTCGTATAAACCCTCATAACTTTTTTATTTTTTTGGAAATTTCAGAAAATGGGAATTTGTGTTCTTCACATGAGAATTCATACGACCATGAAAAAAATTTACCTTCCATAAATTTTAAAAGTTCCTCTGTTTTTCAAATTTTTCTTTTCTAAA
>NC_069009.1:1894321-1895846 GCF_001194135.2 Octopus bimaculoides
CCTTCAGGGAGCAAAATATTGAAAAGCATTAATGCATGCCAGAGTGGGTTCTTATGTGCAGAAGACAAATTTGTAAAAATTTGTTGAAAATTCCAAGAAATAAAAAAAAAGGTATGAGAGTTTATATAATTTCTTCTTTCTTGCCTTTCACCCTCCAACGCGGAGTATAGGCCACTTATAATTGAATTCCATGTCGCATGAATATTCGCTTCTGTACTTATACTCTGCCATGAATGTCCCCCTTTCTCTAGTTCCCTTTGTGCTGATCTACGCCACGAGTTCTTAACAGTCTAGTTAATCGGAAATGTCAGAACTAACTGGGATTAATACCATATACACCGTCACAGTACTAACTGTATTCAACTGAATAGACGTCAGTGATTGGTTGAAATTATCGAAATAAGACAATTTTTAACGTGAAATAACTTCGAATACAAAATTTTTTATCTGTTCTATACCACAAAATATACAAGTATACGAAGTTTGAAAGTGTTTCGGTACCAAAAACACTACATAAAAAAATGTTGCCCGTCAAACCATAAAGATCCCCTACCCCTCTTTCTATATCCATCCGGATTCCACTGTAAAGCACTTTTCGTTACGTTTGGTGTGTCTTTTCTAATTGTCCTGAGACATGGCGAACAACAGTTAAGTCAAATAAGCAAATACAATCATTCATCAACAGGTGCTTGCGTAGTATACTTAAAATCAGATGGCCCCGAACACATAAGCAATGTGGAGCTATGGCAAAGAACGATTCAAGTTTCGATTAGGGAGTAAATATTTAAGAAAAAGTGGAAGTGGATTGAGCGTTTATATGAGGTGCTTAAATCAGAATTTTATCACAGTAGGCAATGGAAACTGAACGAAGACTGTAGACTGACAGACAGATGGATAGAATAGATAGATAGATAGATAGGTATATAGATAGGTAGATAGATAGAGAGATAGTTTCAGCGTATCCCACGACCACCTGACACCTTCCTCGTTTCGTTGTCACTCTGACATGTATTAATGTTTTTCAGTATTTTTCTCCTCATAAACACATTTAATGGAATGATGATGTACCCAAGGGTTGTTCATTGCCTCGATTTAAGCAAAAACATTCAAATTGTCCGTATTTTAAACTCTGATTAAAAAAAAATACCTCAAAATAGAGTGGAAACTTTATGATTTATGGGGAGTGATGTAGGTTTACTCTTTTACTTATTTCAGTCATTTGACTGCGGCCATGCTGGGGCACCGCCTTTAGTCGAGCAAATCGACCCCCAGGACTTATTCTTTGTAAGCCTAGTACTTATTCTATCGGTCTCTTTTTACCGAACCGCTTAGTTACGGGGACGTAAACACACCAGCATCGGTTGTCAAGCGATGTTGGGGGGACAAACACAGACACACAAACACAAACATATATATACGACGGGCTTCTTTCAGTTTCCGTCTACCAAATCCACTCACAAGGCTTTGGTCGGCCCGAGGCTATAGCAGAAGACACTTGCCCAAGGTGCCAGGCAGCGGGACTGAA
>NC_069009.1:1895856-1898961 GCF_001194135.2 Octopus bimaculoides
TATTCTATCGGTCTCTTTTTACCGAACCGCTTAGTTACGGGGACGTAAACACACCAGCATCGGTTGTCAAGCGATGTTGGGGGGACAAACACAGACACACAAACACAAACATATATATACGACGGGCTTCTTTCAGTTTCCGTCTACCAAATCCACTCACAAGGCTTTGGTCGGCCCGAGGCTATAGCAGAAGACACTTGCCCAAGGTGCCAGGCAGCGGGACTGAACCCAGAGCCATGTGGTTGGTAAGCAAGCTAAAGATTGTTTTTATCTTTTTATCCCCCCCCCCCATGATAGTATGAATTCCAGTATGTACAACACAAATGGGATGCTTAAATCAGAATTCCGTCCAGTGTTCAACTTATTTTATCGGCTCCAAAAAGGATGAAAGGCAGAGTCGACCTCAGCAGGATTTGAACTCAGAACGTAAAGGCGAAAGAAAAGTCGTCTGGCTGCTCGCCGCATTCCCTCCTCCTCTCTTATAATACTACCTGCTCGACTGCTACTCCTTTTTTTACAGTCTTCTCTCTTTCCGCTACTCTTTTCGTAAGGTCTATCTTCCACATTCCCCCTCTTAAAGTTCCCATGCAACCCTTCCTCTAACTAGTTCTCTGTGTCTTCTATACCATTACCCCTCCCTTCTTGAATGTAATACTACTCCTGCCCCTCCTCTTGTATTTTTATTCTTTCTCTTTCACCCTTTCATAGTTCTTACGCAATCTTCCTCTAACTGCTTCTCTTTCATTCTCCCCCTCTCTCTCTATCTATCCGTCCTTTTTTTCTCTCTCCCTCCCTATGATACTAACAGCACAACTGCTACTCTTTTTGTAGCTGTTCCTCTAACTGCTACTGTTTCATTCTCTCTATCTTATTATATTATTCTCTCCTCCCCCTCTTTAATATAATACTCTCCTCCTACTGCTATATTGTCCCTCTTTCAAACTCGACTTCCCATAAGCCTTATGTAATATGCCTCTCTTTCCTTTACTATAATACTGCTGGAATGCTTCTCTCACTCTCACTGTATAGCAGTACCTCTTACTGTTACTCATTTCTCTCTCTCTTTTTCGTTTCCTCCGCCTCCTGTTCTCTGCATGGCCGCTTCAAATAGCGTGAATGAGCAGCAAATCTTGTTAAATTTCTTCGAAACACTACAAGATTTTGACATTTTTTACCAGATTACGTTGAGACCGAAAATCACATTCGTTTTCTTTTTTCTAGACATTAATAATCAAACAAGTTACAAGTATTAAAAAAAAAAAAAAGATGTAATTTTAACCAATCGAATGCCTTCATTGCCAAATATGCCGGACGTCGTGACTGTTTGTCCCCATGGGAACAGCACACACACACACGAAACCTTAACATGGTCTCTCGACCCGCTAGAAATAGTAGCCAAATTTTCCTTTACCTCGGTGAATCTCATCCATATTTTTGCCTATGAACCTTCTTCGATTCCCATTTTACTCTAATGAACCTCCATAGCCATTCGATGTATAACTCTTCGAAACGCTTAGTTTTAGAATGGTGGCAGCTGAAGAAGGAAATGTTCTCTATGTGTTTTCTGTTCTCTGTTTACCATTTTGTCCACTTTTTTTTTTTGCAACGTCCTGTACCCAGATATGCATCTACATAACTAAAGGCAGTTTTGTTTTGTTTGTGCTTTTCCCTCCCGTTTTTTGTTCTATGTGTGCCATAAATATCGCCATCCGTTTTAGAGAAAAATTTGTAGTTTAGAATCAGTAGTTCTTTGACTGCTATTTCTAAATTTTCAGTATGTTGGAGAAGCAACTCAATGCTAATCCCTGTATATTTATGATGATAAATGGTTTTACCGATAAAGGTTTTTTCATACTGAACTACTTGGCAAAGTTGTTAATTATTAATTCTATTACTAATTGACGATTCCCTGCCCTTATTCTTGTATATACATGTAGATGTAGGTATGTACATACATGTACGTATATATGCATACACTCACATATTATTTGTATTATATATATACGTGGCAACTTGGGCAAGTGTCTTCTACTATAGCCTCGGGCCGACCAAAGCCTTGTGAGTGGATTTGGTAGACGGAAACTGAGAGAAGCCCGTCGTATATATATATATATGTGTGTGTGTGTTTGTTTCCCCCCAACATCGCTTGACAACCGATGCTGGTGTGTTTATGTCCCCGTAATCTAAGTTCGGCAAAACGGACCGATAGAATAAGTACGAGGCATTTTCTATTTTCGATCTTGCTTTCCTCCTCCTCCCTATTTCATAAAACTCTCGTTCTTTAGTCTTTCACATCCACCTCTCTATGTCACTAAGTAACTATCTCTCTAACTATCACTCTTTAACTCTATTACCCTCTCTCTCAGTTTGTCTTTCTTCTGTTTTCTCTCCTTCTTCCCTTTCACCCTACTACTTCCTAGTTCCTCCTTCTTCTTATACTTTCTTCTCCTACTACTACTCTCAAGCTTTCGCATCCACCTCTCTCAGTCACTATCTGACTATCCCTCTAACCAGTACTCTCTGATTACATGTCCGACTCCTAGTTTGTCTTTTACCTTAAGTAATTCTCTCCTCCCCTTCATGCTACTACTTTCTAGCTCCTCCTCCTCCTTGTTATATTCTATTACATTCTCCTTCCACTATTACTCTTATACACTATTACTTTTTCGTTCCACTACGACTCTTATAGTCTTTCACATCCCCCTCTCTCAATCACTAACAAGTTTTCCTCTATCTGTCACTCTCTAATTACACCACCCTCTCTTAGTCTATATTTCTTCCATATAACCCTTTCCGCCCCTTCATTATACTATTTCCTCGCTTATAACTCCCCGGCACTTGGCCGTCTCAGTTAGAAATAGCAGCCAAATCTCGGGATAATCACAGCTGCAAAGGCTTAACTTAAAAGTTATACAACAATTTTATGGTCACCGGCCAAAGAGGTAGCCTCGACAATACGGCTCACGCTGCTAGAAACGGTAGCCGAATCGGTCCAGATGGACTATATATAATCTGAACCTTTCCCCCCTTATTTATTTATTTTTTTTACGGAATCCCACGTTTTAGGCTATGGGGATTCCGATTCTGAAAAAAAAATTTTTTAAA
>NC_069009.1:1899266-1900416 GCF_001194135.2 Octopus bimaculoides
GATTGAAATTTTTCAAACAATTTTTTTTCAGAATCGGAATCTCCATAGCGTAAACCGTGGCATTCCGTAAAAAAAATTAATAAATAAGGGGGGGAAAAGTTCAGATTACATATAGTCTGTCTCTACCTCCGAATCTTACACAAATCATATTCTGCTATCCAAAATTTGAGGCAAAACCATAGTTCAGTACCCCCAACTCAATATTTCTTTGCACCTGTGTTTGTCTCCCTACCACCACCACCACTGGACAACCGGTGTTGATTTGTTTATGTCCCTTTAATTTAGCATTTTTGGCATAAGAGGCCAAAGTAATGTGCCAGACTTGAGTACAAACGTGGAAAAGTGGATGTTAAAATGATGACGATGATGATGATGATGAACATGGTCATGGTGGTGGTGGTGGCGGTGGTGATGAGTGCTGAAGTTAGTGGTGGTGATGACAGTGATGGTGATAATGGAGTGATGACAATGATGATAGTGGTGATGATGATGATGATGATGACGATGACGATAGTGGTGATGGTAATTCTGCAGGAAAAATCGTTTGTATTCTTTGGTGACATCAGATTTTACCATTTCATAAGAAACCCTTATCAGAATCCTCAATCAATCCACATGCTTGGCTATTCTATCACAGAAACAGTTATAAGACACACTTCACATTTATATTCTCTACCTAAATCAAACACTTCTCAAAGTGATGCCAAATGTTTTTTTGTTTTTCCCTTTTTTATTTCAATCTATATACTCCAGCTCAAGGAGAAGCTACTTCCAGCCACCTCCATTAGGCAGTCTCAACACCACACTTTACAATTCAAGCAGGGGTTTTAGAGGTAAACCAAACTGAGTACTCTAATCTATCACATTATGTTAGCTGATGAAAACTCCTTAAATACTTTCATTTCTGATATATACATATACCGGGGTTTTCCGAAAATCCGCCCTGGGCTTTAAACAGAAAATTCTATTTTACAAAACTATATTTTGGCTTAAATAAACCACCCACCTATGATAACCGCCCATGGACAATAATATGGAAGTTTAAAACCACTCAGTTTTTCAATAATGGTATATGATCGTTGAACATGTTTTGATGTATGTTCTTTCGACTCCATTATTGGGAATAAAAATCCTTTGAATTTATCTACAG
>NC_069009.1:1900516-1901543 GCF_001194135.2 Octopus bimaculoides
CCGGTGTTGGTGTGTTTATGTCCCTGTAACTTAGCAGTTTGGCAAAAGAGTCTGATGGAATGAAATACCGAGTTTTAAAAAAATAGTTTTGGGGGGGCAATTTGTTTGACTGAAACACTTCAAGGTGGTGCCCCAGCGAACCCCCTGGCGAAATGACTGGGACAAGAATAAATACTGGGAGTCGATACGTTCGACTGAAAAATTCTTCAACGTGGTGCCCCAGCATGGCCACAGTCAAACGACTGAAACAAGTAAAAGATCAAAAAAAAAAGGGTAATCAAAATATAATAAAAAAATATAATTGGAATATATTTTACAGATTTCAGATTTGCGTATCGCCCATAGACCCAGGGTTACGTAGCACATTTCGTCTCTTTTCAATGGCGTTTTTCAGTTTCCGTCGAGGCCCTAATTCTACATTAATAGTCTTTAAGTCTTCATCTTCCAGCAGCATTAAGGCATCGAGGTCGATCTTCTCACGAGAGAACACATCGAAGTAATCCTCCAGTTTGTAAGTTACAAGAAAGAGTTCAAGTGATGAGTACTTTGTGAGGCCATCTTCACCGTCGTCTAGGTTTCCAATGATGTCGTCATCCCAGGGTAAGTCCTTGGGGTTGTACTGCATCTCGGCTACAATGCTGTTGCTGAGCATGGCTGTTGAACGACTAGCAAAATGTCCCTGTTCTTTGCCCCTTGTTTCGGATTCATCACCGTCAAGCATAGTATGTGCTGCCACCTGGCGGTTATTGAAAAACGCCATCGTACCCATACCGGGCCGATCGAAGATTCCAGCCACTTTCGAATTCACCTCGTCTTGGTCGTATGTGCTATCGTTAATCTGCGATTCGGGTTGACCGTTGACGTACATCACGTCCGGCCCCCGCGTGATCCCCTTCGGGGAATGAACCGTGACCTTCCCGGTGTCGTCAACCTCCCTCACGTGGAAGTCTCCTTTCGGAGCATTGCTGCGTCCGGTCGTGCTGTGAGGGAAAGCTGACGGTCGGGTCTTTGTGCGGGCTGCAAGCGT
>NC_069009.1:1901778-1904066 GCF_001194135.2 Octopus bimaculoides
GTAGCGTTTCACATTTTTGTCGTATTCAGCAATGGCCTTCTCCTTCAGTTTTTCAGTTGTCTTCCTGAAAGAAAGAACAGAAAAAAAATTTTTTAAATATCATTATTACACTTTATATATATATATGTGTTTTTATATTATTAATAAATTCATAAACTTATCAATAATATTCTCAGGAAATGAATATTTAATATTTCGAAAGATATATATCCAATATGACATGGTAATATAATAAATTTAAAATTTAAAATATAAATATATGAAATATAAATATGTATAAAAATATGAATGTAGATAAAGATACATGTGAATATAAATGCGTATAAAAAACGCATATGTATATATTTATTTCCTCAAAATAATAGAGCACTCAATATAAGTTCAGTTACATATTCTTTTAGAATATTACTTATAAAAGTTATATTATTACACTTTATAAAAACGCTTTTATTTTTGGGTCAATAAGTGTTATTTTCTATTTGTTTCTATCTAGAAATCGAAGGCAATCACTATTATTCCCTTCAAACTTTGCTTTTCTCACCTGAATATCAACGTTTTGAAACTCACCTATTTTCTATTACGTTTCAGACAGATTCATCACTGAGTTACAGAAGCAGAAACATCATTAGAGCAAATAATCTGCTCAATGCCACCGGTTTGCTTGACCTTAACCACTTGGGCATGTCCCTTAGTGGCTGACGATATGTGCATCTCTGATCATGAGCGGAGGTAGAAGGTAAGCACCATAGCTATGTGTTGAGAGGGACTTTTGGGGGTTTCAATAAATATCGTAACAAAAGCTAAGTTTGAAGGAAATATTAGCCATTTTACATATTTTCTAGGTATAAGCAAATAGGAAATAATAGTTGCTACCCCATGACAAAAATCACATTACACAATTTCATTAGCAATAGAAACAGTATTAATACCAAAAAGTAATCAGTATATCCAACTTAACATTGATGCCTTGTTAGAATGCTGTATGTTGCCATATTAGTCTTGTGGGACCCTCTTTATTTCATAAATTTTGCCATAAAGGCATTACATAGAGGGGACAAACAGACATAAAGAAGATGCTGGCTGGACACGGACATTAATGAATGTCCTCAGTCAAATCGTCCAACCCATGCCAGCATGGAAAGCGGACGTTAAACGATGATGATGATGATGATATATATATATATATAAACTCCACTCTGAGTGGTTGGCGTTTAGGAAGGGCATCCAGCTGTAGAAACTCTGCCAGATCAGATTTGGAGCCTGGTGTAGCCATCTGGTTTCACAAGTCCTCAGTCAAATCGTCCAACCCATGCCAGCATGGAAAGCAGACGTTAAACGATGATGATGATGATGATGATGAGAAATATTTATTGGAATTTGTCTTGAAATTTACCGATTTTTCTGGAGTTGTATGTTCTGTTGCTGGTCTAAATACTTCATAATGTCTCGCCTGTTGTTTACTGAGCTGACATCGAATGCGGTGTGGTGGCTGTTATCCAGTGCCCAGATATTGCACCCCCAGTTCACCAGGAACGTGATGCAGTCCATGTGGCCCTTCTTCGTTGCATGGTGCAGAGCGGTCTGGCCCAAGTAATCTGCCTTTTCGGGGTTTCCTCTGACAAAAAAAAAAAAAATTTTAAATATATATATATATAAATGAATAAATGAACCAATAATAATAATGATAATAATAATAGTAATAATAATAATGATGATGATGATGATGATGATAGTGATGATGATAGTGATAATGATAATGATAATAATAATAATAATAATAATAATAGTGATAATGATAATAATAATAATAATAATAATAGTAATAATAATAATAGTAATAATAATAATAATAATAAAAAGAAGAAGAGGAGGAGGAAGTGTGCGGGATTAGCTCTGTGGTTACTTCATTTAAACTGAATCTTACTGCTAGACTCTTCCTAACCCTGAAACCATTGGCGCCACCCCATACACAATGTTTCTTATGCCCTGATGCAGTACCAGGCAGTGGCTCTCATGGCTTCTGTTCTTAATTGATTGGAAGTGTTATCATGTACATTGTTTTGTCTTGGTATAAAAAGATGGGCTACAGCAAATATTCTGCTCAATACCACAGATTTGCTTGTCAGTTGTTTGACCTTAACCAGTTGAGCATGTCCCTTGGTGGCTGATGATATGTGCATCTCTGATCATGAGAAGAAGTAGTGGGGGAGCATCATAGCCATGTGTTGAGAGGAATTCTTTGGAGTTTGAATAATTCACCTTTGGAAACATGGATGTTTTGCTCAACA
>NC_069009.1:1904096-1906077 GCF_001194135.2 Octopus bimaculoides
TCTTGATATGAGATCACCATGTCGCGCACATATGGTTGTGATGCATGTGCCTGGTGTACCCTTATCAGACGGGTAGTCATGATGGGTATATTGGGCTTCGTATATATTTTACCCCAGTGTCACTTTGATGGCATGCACTGCTCTCTCACTCAATAATAATAATAATGTCACGCACATATGGTTGTGATGCATGTGCTTGGTGTACCCTTATCAGACGGGTAGTCATGATGGGTATACTGGGCTTTGTATATTTTACCCCAGTGTCACTTTGATGGCATGCATTGCTCTCTCACTCAATAATAATAATAATAATAATAATAATAATAACATCATAAAGAACAAGTAGGAGAAGAACGAGTACGACAGAAAGAAGAAGAAGGAGGACAAGAAGAAGAAGAAGAAGAAGAAAAACGAGAACAAGAAGGAGAGCAATAACGATAGTGCAACAATTATAATAAAGTATGTTTATTGAGCAGACATTTTATGAAATGTCAGTTTTTATAGAGTTTTGAGTTTAAGAAGCATGATGTAAATCTGAACCAGATTTGCACTAGTTTACAGGAAATTTTCAGAAGCTAAATAAAAGTGGGCGACATAACAACAGTGTGCGTTCATTGTTTGTTGGATTGTGCATAAAACAAACAAAAAAACTATTAATGTAATTTGGAGAGAGTTGTTGGGTGGTACGAACACCTCTGTAATAAGGTTGAGGAAGAAAATGAGGAAGTTAAATTGATGTGGGTTGTAAGACCCCGATCTTCGCCGTGATAAAGTTATTTATCTCCTTTTCTAATTGTATTTCCATTGCTGTACACTGCCTTTGTGTTTCAATTGATTTTAAATGAAGGTGAAATCGAAATCGAGTGAAATTGGACACTAAACTCCACTTGTGAAGACCTGTTGAGGCAAGTGAAATCGAAATCGAGTTAAATTCGATGACTGGCACCCATGCCAATGTCGTCTCCTTTCATTGGACACGAAACTCAGCTTGCGAAGACTTATTGGGGCAAGCGAAAGCGAAATCGGGATGGCACCTGTGCCCAGCGACACCTTTCTGGCAGTTGTGCCTGCGGCATGTGTAAGGACTTTCGAGTGAGATCGTTGCCAGTGCCCCTGGACTGGCTCTTGTGCAGGTGGCACATAGAATACACCATTTTGAGCGTGGCCGTTGCCAGTACCGCCTGACTGGCCTTTGTGCGGGTGGCACGTAAAAGCACCTACTACACTCTCTCAGTGGTTGGCATTAGGGAGGGCATCCAGGTGTAGAAACTCTGCCAAATCAGATTTGGAGCCTGGTGTAGCCATCTGGTTTCACCAGTCCTCAGTCAAATCGTCCAACCCATGCCAGCATGGAAAGCAGACATTAAACGATGATGATGATGATTATTATTATTATTGTCCTCCATTTTGTTCCTTTTATTGTTGTTGTAGTTCTTCTCCTCTGCACCTCCTCCTCCTCCTACTTATTGTTGTTGTGGTTGTTACTGTTGTTTTTCTTCTTCTTCTTCTTCACATTATTATCAATATCACTGTTGTTGTCATTATTATTATTATTTATTACTATTATAACAATTATTATTCATCATACACAGAAACTGGTTTTCCCAGAATAACTAATAGCCTGGTAGGTGTTAAATGCAACATTTATTTTTTTAGGGTGTAGTTGTAG
Organism: Octopus bimaculoides; assembly: GCF_001194135.2. Lineage (NCBI taxonomy): Eukaryota > Metazoa > Mollusca > Cephalopoda > Octopoda > Octopodidae > Octopus > Octopus bimaculoides. Next base: position 1,905,766 of record NC_069009.1, read on the forward strand.
ATTCTATTCACCTGGCTTAGTCACCAAATGTATATATATATATATCCAATATATCCGTGGGTGTCTTGTGGCTGTGTGGTAAGAAGCTCGCTTCCCAACCACATAGTTCAAGTCCTTGGGCAAGTGTCTTCTACTATAGACTCAAGCCAATCAAGGCCCTGTGAATGGATTTGGTAGATGGAAACTGAAAGAAGCTCATCGTGCCAGACCAGATTGGAGCCTGGTGTAGCCATCCGGTTTCACCAGTCCTCAGTCAAATCGTCCAACCCATGCCAGCATATGGAAAGTGGACGTTAAATAATGATGATATAT
>NC_069009.1:1907658-1910710 GCF_001194135.2 Octopus bimaculoides
TATATATATATGTATATATATAAATGTATACATACATACATACAGGGTGTCCAAAAAGTCTGGGTACATGGAGTAAATAAAATCATAACATAAACAATCAAATATAAGAAATAATAATTTCTTAAAGTATGTGTTAATCCCCATGTACCCAGACTTTGTGGACACCCACTGTGTGTGTATATATTTTGATATTTACTTTTCCATGCTCACATGGATCAGACAAAAGTATATGGTGTGTGTATGTGTGTGGGGGGAGTTTTTCTATGGTAGCATGTAGGGTTGTTGTAACAGCTTCATGGGCTCCTAAGCAAATCAATGAGCTGGGGACCCTACATATATTTATTGGCAACAAGCCTCAGACTGCAGCATACATAAATTAAGCATTGGTGCCCTAAATCTATAGGGTCCCTAAGGCGAGTTCCTAAGGCAAATGAAACAACGCTGACTCCATGCCCTTCCTGTTGCCAAATGAAGCCTGTTACCTAGCCTATTGAATAACAAAGAGCCTGGACTCATATTATGCGGAGAACTGGCAATGAAACGACACCAGTATGTTTACAAAGGTCATGCAACGTGCTATGACATGACAAGAAATCTAAATATGCTTTTGTGGTGGGCTGCAAGCAAACACAACAGTCAGACAACAATTGTTTATAAACCAGTGAATACAAAGAAAATATGAACTCACTCAAACACACACACATACACATATATCTCTTTTATTCTTTTACTTGTTTCACTCATTTGACTGCGGCCATGCTGGAGCACCGCCTTTAGTCGAGCAAATTGACCCCAGGACTTATTCTTTGTAAGCCTAGTACTTATTCTATCGGTCTCCTTTTGCCGAACTGCTAAGTTACGGGGACTTAAACACACCAGCATCGGTCGTCAAGCAATGTTGGGGGGGGACAAACACAGACACACAAACACACACACACATATATACATATACATATATATATACGACAGGCTTCTTTCAGTTTCCGTCTACCAAATCCACTCACAAGGCTTTGGTCGGCCCGAGGTTATAGTAGAAGACACTTGCCCAAAGTGCCACACAGTGGGACTGAACCCAGAGCCATGTGGTTGGCAAGCAAGCTACTTACCACACTGCCACTCCTGGGCTTCTTTCAGTTTCCGTCTACCAAATCCACTCACAAGGCTTTTCTTTCATTTTTTAAATAAATTTATCATTTTCCAATTTCAATTTTGTCTTGTAATATGACTGACAGTTCACATATGATGTTACACAAAACATTTTTAATTTCATTTCCCCTTTGCAATGCAGTAATCATGGAATCTTCAAATGGTTCAGCATTTTTTAAAATCAATCTTGATAAACAATCAGCACGTCACAATTTCTTAGATACTCCATCTTAAAATCATAGCTTAATAATATAATACCTCAGCATAGCAGCCTATTAGCAGTACGGGTAGGAATTCCTTCTACAACCCATATACAGATAATAATGGATAATTAAGTCTGTAGTCAAAAACTTTTGCCATGTATGAAATTTTTTTACAGCAAAAATAACCACTTGAGCCTCTTTTTCAATTTGGTTGTAATTTTTTCTTATTTCTTTATTGCCCACAAGGGGCTAAACATAGAGGGGACAAACAAGGACAGACAAAGGGATTAAGTCGATTACATCGACCCCAGTGCGTAACTGGTACTTAATTTATCGACCCTAAAAGGATGAAAGGCAAAGTCGACCTCAGCAGAATTTGAACTCAGAACATAGACAGATGAAATACCGCTAAGCATTTCGCCCGGCGTGCTAACGTTTCTGCCAGCTCAACACCTTTGGTTGTAATTTTTTCTGCTGATATCACCACCTCCATCTTACCATCTACATATTTATGTAGCATTACATGTCTGGCGTAGGTGTGGCTGTGTAGTAAGTAGCTTGCTTATGAACCACATGGTTCTGGGTTCAGTCCCACTGTGTGGCATCTTGGGCAAGTGTCTTCTACTGTAGCCTCAGGCTGACCGAAGCCATGTGAGTGGATTTGGTAGACGGAAACTGAAAGAAGCCCGTCGTATATATATGTATATATATATGTGTATGTGTGTATGTTTTTGTGTGTCTGTGTTTGTCCCCCCATCATCGCTTGACAACCGATGGCGGTGTGTTTACGTCCCCGTAACTTAGCGGTTCGGCAAAAGAGACTGATAGAATCAGTACTAGGCTTACTAGGGGTCGATTTGCTCGACAAAAGGCGGTGTTTCAGCATGGCCGCAGTCAAATGACTGAAACAAGCAAAAGAGTATATTTATATATGTATATGTATATATATATATATATATTTATATACATGTATGTATGTATGTATATTGTATTATATGATATATAAATACAATGGAAGACGCTTGTGATTAGTAAAACAAAGACTTTTTGATAACGACCACCTGTTGATAATTATATGTAATTATAAGATTATATGCTGCCCCTCTACTTCAACTAAAACTACAACCACTACTACTACTACTACTACTACTACTACTACGACTATAGAAGCATACATATACACACTTACATGCAAATATACTTATACACGTTTACAATCATACATATATATATATATATACATATATATATGCAAAGTTACATAGACATATATATACATGCATGACAATATGTACATACACACCTAGACATGCATACAAACCTCACACACACACAGATGGGACTACAAAAATCTGCAAGTCATTTCTAAGATTTCAAGCACGATGAATAAAAGAAAATGCTTTCAACCAAGCAGGTGGCCAGTCAAAGTTTACTGTGGAGGTGTGTGGCTTAGTGGTTAGGGTGTTTCAGCCATTTGACTGCGGCCATGCTGGAGCACCGCCTTTAGTCAAGAAAAATCGACGCCCCAGGACTTATTCTTTGGAAGCCTAGTACTTATTCTATCGGTCTCTTTTACCAAACCGCTAAGTTACGGGGACCTAAAAACACTACCATCGGTTGTCAAGCGATGTTGTGGGGACACAGACACACAAACATATACACACACACACACACAAGCTACTTACCACACGGGCACTCCTGGA
>NC_069009.1:1912172-1912655 GCF_001194135.2 Octopus bimaculoides
AGATAGATAGTTAGATATATATATAGATAGATAGATAGTTAGATATATATAGATAGATAGATAGTTAGATATATATAGATAGATAGATAGTTAGATATATATAGATAGATAGAGAGATAGTTAGATATATATATATATAGATAGATAGATACCTTAAAACTAAACAGACAAGATCGTTTTTTGAAGATTTATATCCCTAGAGACAAGATAATGTCATTTTTTGATGTGTTTAAATATTTAATCTAGGATTTAGTAGTCATGTCTTGTGCATAAAACACATTAATAAAATTTGAAGCAACAGGTAGTTAGTGTCCGCACAGGTAAAAGTAGTATGATGAGAGGTGTATATTCACTTTTTGAGGTGTGTTTGTGTGTTTGTATGTAAGTAAATATATATATTTCACATATACGTACATACAAAACAAAATGGGAGCGTATGCGTATTATATATATATATATATATATATATATATATATATATAT
>NC_069009.1:1913628-1914853 GCF_001194135.2 Octopus bimaculoides
CCCCTCGCTAGCAGCATTATGAAACTTGTCCTCCAACGCCATTTTCACCTGTGGCCCTTAATTCTTGTTAATAATGACGATTTTTACGATCGGTGTGTAAAATGATGAAGGGGTCTGGATTAAGACCCTTGGGTTTTAAGACAATCGGGCCAAGACACTCCGATTGTTGGTCGGGTTGTGGTTTGTACCTGATTTAAAAGTTTTTTTTTTTTTCACACCTGAGATAAAATGAAGGGGAGGAGAGTGTGAGAGAAGTTCGTTGAAAGAGTGCAGTAGAGGAACAGAGAGGGGGAGAAAGAGTGAAATAGATAGAGGAAGGTGAGTATTGAGAGAGGGGGAAAAAGCGTGGAGTAGAGAGAGAAGGAGAAAGAGTAATATAGATAGAGTGAGAGAGGCAAAGAAAGGCTGAAGTAGGTAGACAGGGAAGGAGGAATGTGAGAGGGAGGGAAAGAGTAAAATAGATAGAGGAAGGTGGGTATTGAGAGAGGGGGAGAAAGCGTGGTGTAGAGAGACAGGGAAAGAGCAACAGAGTGAGGGAGGAAGAGTAATGTAGATAGAGAAAGATGGACAGTGAGAGGGGGAGAAAGAGTTTAGTAGATACATAGGGAAAGAGCAGCAGATAGAGAGAGTGGGTAGAGTGAAATAGTCAAGTAACGAGCGACGGAGGGAGAGAATGAGAGAGAGCAGAGTTGAGAAGAAGGAAGAGTAGGAGGCAGAGAGGGAAGAGGAGAAAAAGCGAAGTAGATAGACAATGAAGCAATATCAGTGAGAGAGAGGATAGAGAGAAGAGAGAGGGGGAGAGAGTAGAGGGGAAAATAGTGAGAAAGAAGGGCATTGAGACAGGGGGAAAGAGTAAAGTAGATAGACAGGAAAAGAGTAAGAGAGGGAAGAGAAGAGGATGAGGAAGAGAATAACGAGCACAGACTAATAGAAGTAAAGCGAAGAAGAAAGGGAATATTATAAGAGAGGGTGGAGGAGAGTGAAAGTGAGAGAGTAGGAAAAAGTTTTAAAAGAAAGAAGGGGCAGACGAGTAAGAAATAGAGAGAGGGGGAGAGAAAAGACAAGAAAAGAGATAGATAGAGACAGAGAGGGGGAGAGAGCGAAAGAGACAGACTAAAAGAAGAGAATGAATGCAGACGAGATATCACACCTGTTCGTGTCTCCGGAAATATACGGAAATTACCGAATAAACTTCCGTTTTTCTTATCATTTCGCTTCGTTCCTC
>NC_069009.1:1915438-1915976 GCF_001194135.2 Octopus bimaculoides
CGGGGATATTCAGCATGACACAGTGTGACAAGGCTGACCCTTTGAATTACAGGCACAACAGAAACAGGAAGTAAGAGTGAGAGAAAGTTGTGGTGAAAGAGTACAGCAGGGTTCGCCACCATCCCCTGCCGGAGCCTCGTGGAGCTTTAGGTGTTTTCGTTCAATAAACACTCACAACGCCCGGTCTGGGAATCGAAACCGCGATCCTCCGACGGTTATCTCTGTTGGAGGTTGAATTTAGGCACTTTGGGACCTTGAAGGAGACAGTTGACATGTACTGCAGTAGTCAATTTGCAACCTACTTATCACTCCGTAATTCTGTTATCTCTGAAGTGTGATACCTGTCTGTTTATCTGTCTGACTGTCTGTCTGTCTAACTACCAATCTATTTATCTACCTGTCTATCTATCAGTCTATCTGTCTGTTTATTTGTGTTTGTCTGTCTGCCTATCTCTCTCTCTCTCTCTCTCTCTCTCTCTCTCTCTCTATCTATCTATCTATCTATCTATCTATCTATCTATCTATCTGTCTATCTGTT
>NC_069009.1:1915986-1917548 GCF_001194135.2 Octopus bimaculoides
CCAATCTATCTCTCTGTCTGTCTGTATGCCTCTCTGCCTGTATGCCTGCCTTCTGTCTGCCTGCCTGCCTATCTGTCTGTCTGTTTATCTAATTATCTATCTCTGTCTATCTAATTGCGTGTTTGTATCTATGTATCAATTTATCTATCTATCTATCTAGACAGACAGACAGACAGATAGATAGATAGATAGATAGATAATCACTACACGCATTTTTCTCTTTCCTTGTTTCTTTCTCTGTTCCTTTCTGTGGAAGAGCGTAGGCTCGAAACGTTAAAGACTTTTTCAATTCCCGAGTGTTATACTAATACATCTGTTTGTTTTCTACACCACCTGTCTTCGTTTTTTGCTTTTTTTTTGTGAATTCTCCCAATAGATAGATAGATAGACAGACAGATAGATAGATAGATAGATAGATAGATAGATAGATAGATAGCCCGACCTATATATGTATGCATATATATATATATATATATATATATATATATATATATATATATATATATATACATACATATATACATTGGCAGCACACAAAGACACACACATCTGATTGCAGCTCACAACATATTCATTGGCCATTTAAGAACACTCAATAACTATTCACTTCACCTCAATATTTACTATTTGACGCAACAAAAATTTGTTGAAAACCAGCAATAAAAGTTCGAACGAAGTGAATAGCCTTTGTGTGCATTTTTTTAATGTCTTAATATGGATGTCTTTTCGCTCTTATCAAAGCTATTGTCATTTCAAAAATTTACGTAAATGCTGATTAACCGAATCTCAAACTGACAGCTCTTCCTACTTAACAAATATAAATCGCTGGTTTGTTTCATTTTGATATAACTTCGGGCATTGTTATACAACACCTAGACTGCTGTAATATCTCTCTCTCTCTCTCTCTTGTCACATCTTCCTTTGTGAACTGTGCCTCTCTCTTTCGCCTTCTTTCTTACCGTTCTGATATTTATCATCAACCACTTCTCTACCCCGTTACATCGTTCATAACATTCACTTCTAACTCTAACCCAATGCTTCGCAACCTTTTATCACTCGCGGTACACGTATATTCTTTTCAAAAGTCGACGGTGTACCTGAACTAAAAATATAACTAAAAGTGTAGCGACCGTGTGATCAGGAGATAGTGACGAAGGAACGGCTCCTTTAGCGCATTGCATAGTCGGCAGAAATATATAAAGAAAACAGTGGAGGCGCAATGGCCCAGTGGTTAAGGCAGCGGACTCGCGGTTTCGATTCCCAGAACGGGCGTTGTGAGTGTTTATTGAGCGAAAACACCTAAAGCTCCACGAGGCTCCGGCAGGGGATGGTGGCGAACCCTGCTGTACTCTTTCACCACAACTTTCTCTCACTCTTACTTCCTGTTTCTGTTGTGCCTGTAATTCAAAGGGTCAGCCTTGTCACACTGTGTCACGCTGAATATTCCCGAGAACTACGTTAAGGGTACATGTGTCTGTGGAGTGCTGTTTCGTTGATCGGATCAACTGGAACCCTCGACGCCAACAACTATGTCATCACCATGATTTAATGCCAAAGAAAAG
>NC_069009.1:1918321-1919040 GCF_001194135.2 Octopus bimaculoides
ACACTGTACGCAAATAGACGGAAGAAATGTCGTTAGATATTTTATCTGGCATGTTAAATATTTTGTCATCGCATTGCCTTATTAGTAATAATAATAATAACCCTTTCTAGGCTTGAAATTTTATGGCAGGGATTAAGTCCATTATATCGACTAGTATTTACCGTATTTTAACGTGTACAATGAACCCTTTTTTGTCAAAAATTAGGCTAAAAAAATATGTTTCTTATACATTGATAGTATTATAATCCCTTACAAAACCTTTTTTTTGGCGATCTTTCGATACTAGTTCGCAACATCTGGTTGTTGCGCGCACGCATACTGATTACATGATCGTATAGTGTGTTTATGTGTTTAAAGTTTCTGTTCGGATGGCACCTTACTCACTCGCACCTCGGCCACACGTTTGCCGCAGTACGAAGGCAAGAGCACCCATTCCTCTGTCCTTATTGTCTCTGTGGAGTGCTTTATTGCTTCCCCCTCCGTTGTGAAGCGCACCTCCACAGTGGCATATCTCCTCCCTATACTGATTACATGATCGGTTAGTGTGTTTATGTGTTTAAAGTTTGAGAACTGTATGCATCTGAGGGGGAGAAGGTTTGAGTTTCTATTTAATGTTGTCTTTTCATATTTTCAAGTCATTTAAACACATAAACACGCTATACGATCATGTAATCAGTATGCATGCGCGCAACGACCGGAAGTTGTGGTGGACTAATATT
>NC_069009.1:1920062-1921248 GCF_001194135.2 Octopus bimaculoides
GATCGCGGTTTCGATTCCCAGAACGGGTGTTGTGAGTGTTTATTGAGCGAAAACACCTAAAAGCTCCAAGAGGCTCCGGCAGGGGATGGTGGTGAACCCTGCTGTACTCTTCCACCACAACTTTCTCTCACTCTTACTTCCTGTTTCTGTTGTACCTGTAATTCAAAGGGGTCAGCCTTGTCACGCCCTGTGTCACGCTGAATATCCCCGAGAACTACGTTAAGGGTATACGTGTCTGTGGAGTGCTCAGCCACTTGCACGTTAATTTCACGAGCAGGCTGTTCCGTTGATCGGATCAACTGGAACCCTCGACGTCGTAAACGACGGAGTGCCAACCACAACAACTGTCTCATCCAATCATTTTGACTTAAAGCTAATTACCTTCCTACCTACAACATCGTCTGCAGATAAACACCACCAACCACTTGACACCAGAATTCCCCTCTCCTGCATTTCTCTCAGTAGATTGTTTTCCAGTAAGCCCCCATGCCCTCACCGTGCACACACACAGAGTCTCGTCCTTTATTTCTCCACCCCTGGTATTCAAAACCGTCCCTTCTCTTTCTATAGGGTGCTGGCCTTGGAGAACAATGTTCAAGAGAAAGAGAGAGTCATCAAACAGCTGCAACAGAAATACCTGCAGTTGAAAGAGTCTTTCAGTTACAACCTGCAGTTGATTGCACAACGGGACCAGGAGTTGCAACAATGGGAGATGCAGGTCAAAGGTCAGTCCCAAGAGCTCATTTTAGTTTTTTTTTTTTCTTTGTTTTTGTGGCACATAAAATACACCATTTTGAGCGTGGCCGTTGCCAGTACATCCTGACTGGCCATCGTGCTGGTGGCACGTAAAACACCCACTACACTCTTGGAGAGGTTGGTGTTAGGAAGGGCATCCAGCTGTAGAAACTCTACCAGATCAGATTGGAGCCTGGTGTAGCCATCTGGTTCACCCGTCCTGAGTCAAATCGTCCAACCCATGCTAGCATGGAAAGCGGACGTTAAACGATGATGATGATGATATATATATATATAAACTACACTCTCTGAGTGGTTGGCATTAGGAAGGGCATCAAGCTGTAGAAACTCTGCCAGATCAGATTGGAGTCTGGTGCAGCCATCTGGTTTCACCAGTCCTCAGTCAAATCATCCAACCTATGCTAGCATGGAAAGCGGATGTTAAGCGATG
>NC_069009.1:1921727-1926397 GCF_001194135.2 Octopus bimaculoides
GTGGTGGTGGTGGTGGTGGTGGTGGTCTAGGTGATGGTTGCAGTGGTGGTGGTGATGGTGGTGGTTGTAGTGGTGGTGATCATGGTGACAATGACGACAACAACAACAACAACGATGATTAATGTCTGTCTGTTCGTCCTCCTTTGTCTTCCTTCTAAATTTGTCTTTTTCTTTTCCTCCCCCTCTGTTCTTCCCTTCCAGACTTAAGCGCCAAGCTCAATGTTACGAATGCCTTGAAGAGTGAATGGAAAATTGAAGAGGAAAAATATGAAGAACGCTTGGAACGCATGGAACAGCAACGAACTGAAGAACAAGCATATTGGCAGAGACAGTTGCGAGAGAGGGAGGAGGAGATAGAGATGTTGAGAAGGTAGGTTTTGAAAGGTGGTGGGAGGAAGAGAGAAAGAGAGAGAGGTGGAGCGAGAAACTGGTAGAGAGAGGAGGAGATGGAGATGTTGGGAAGGTAAGGTTTTGAAAGGTGGTGGGAGGAAGAGAGAAAAAGAGAGAGGGAGAGGGAGAAATTGGTGGAGAGAGGAGGAGGAGAAACTGGTAGAGAGAGGAGGAGGAAGAAACTGGTAGAGAGAGGAGGAGGGAGAAACTGGTAGAGAGAGGAGGAGATGTTGAGGAAGTAAGGTTTTGAAAGGTGGTGGGAGGAAGAGAGGAAAAGAGAGAGGTGGAGGGAGAAACTGGTAAAGAGAGGAGGAGGAAGAAACTGGTAGAGAGAGGAGGAGGGAGAATCTGGTAGAGAGAGGAGGAGATGGAGATGTTGAGAAAGTAAGGTTTTGGAAGGTGGAGGGAGGAAGAGACACAAATGTAACGTGGTGCCATCTGTGGACGATTTCAGGGGCAAGATGTGTAAACTGGATGAGGAACGAAGACTCTACGAGGAACTGAAGAGAGGAATGGAATGGAATATGGTGGAATCACAGGAGACCATTCTGGAGGAACGCAGACGAATGGAGCAAGGCAAGTACGCTGGTTGTGCATATGTGTGTTTATGTATGTCTTTGGGTGTGGAGGCGCAATGGCCCAGTGGTTAGGGCAGCGGACTCGCGGTCATAGGATCGCGGTTTCGATTCCCAGAATGGGCGTTGTGAGTGTTTATTGAGCGAAAACACCTAAAGCTCCACGAGGCTCCAGCAGGGGATGGTGGCGAACCCTGCTGTACTCTTTCACCACAACTTTCTCTCACTCTTACTTCCTGTTTCTGTTGTGCCTGTAATTCAAAGGGTCAGCCTTGTCACACCCTGTGGAGGTGCAATGGCCCATTGGTTAGGGCACACAAACATATACACACACACACATACATATATATATATATATATATATATATATATATACATATATACGACGGGCTTCTTTCAGTTTCCGTCTACCAAATCCACTCACAAGGCTTTGGTCGGCCCGAGGCTATAGTAGAAGACACTTGCCCAAGGTGCCACGCAGTTGGACTGAACCCGGAACCATGTGGTTCGTAAGCAAGCTACTTACCACACAGCCACTCGTACACCATTATAACTATGTGACAAAAAAATGTTGGTAGAGAAACTAAAATAACATGAATAACGCTAAAGTGAAGACCAAATATGTTGGTGTGTGTGCTTAATTGGAAAAATATGACCATCCCCAAGTATAACGATATTCTTGAAAATTCCTCTGTATTTATTCTTCGCTTTAGGCTTTGATGCAGCTTTGAAGAAGCGAGAGCATGAATTTCGCCTCAAGGTCGATGAAATGAACAACACTCTACGAATAGAAAACTTACAGGTATTTTTTTCTATTTTTATCTTTAACTTTGTTTTAGTCATTGGATAGCGGCCATGCTGGGGCATCACCATGAAAGGACATGGTCGAATGCATGATGGTAGCATTCTGAAAATTCTTACATATGACCAACAAGTAGAGGGATACTATGGTAAAGGAAGACCTATATAATGGTGATGATGATGTGTAACACGGTTTTTTCCTTGGGTAGCAAGTGTTATTTCTTATTTGTTTACCCCTAGAAAGTGTGAAAAATGGCTAACATTTCCTTCAAACTTTGCTTTTCTTATATTTATTCAAATCCCCCAAAAATTCCTCTCAACACATGGCTATGATGTTCCCCCACTATTTCTGCTCATGATCAGAGATGCACATATCGTCAGCCACCAAGAGACATGCTCAACTGGTTATGGTCAAACAACTGACAAGCAAATCTGTGGTATTGAGCAGAATATTTGCTATAACGATATTTCTGCTTCAGCAACTCAGGACTGAATCTGTTTGAAATGTAATGGGAAAAAAATGGTCAGTTTCAAAACATTGATCTCCAGTTGACAAAGGAAAGAATTTAAACGGAATATTGGTCATTTCCTGTGATTTCAAGATAGAAACAAATAAGAAATAACATTTACTGACCAAAGACAAAAAATAAAATTTTATTTTGCTACACAGTTTTATTATTATTATTATTATTATTATTATTATTATTATTATTATTGATATACATTATTTACATTATTTACATTTGACGGATATTTGTCCTCATCTTGTTTGTTGTTAACACAACGTTTCGGCTGATATACCCTCCAGCCTTCATCAGGTGTCTTGGGGAAATTTCGAACCTGGTTTCTCATCCCTAAGGCATTTTTCGATATTGTTATTATTATTATTATTTTTATTCAGGTCACTGCTTGGAATTGAACTTGGAGTCTTGGAGTTAGTAGCCTGCTCGCTTAACCACTACGCAAGATGAGGAGAAATATCCGTCAAATGTAAATAATGTACATAATTCCTCATCTCTTAAATATAGAACTGTATTATTAATATGTTTTCCATCTTCTTTTATGTTTAAAAAGCGACAGATAGTGTCCAAAGAACTTGAGCAGTTGAAGGAAAGTATACAAGAGAGGGAGAAAGACTTGCTCAAGACTGATGCTGATTTGAAACAGATGGAGAAAGTTTTGGGTGAGAAAACACTTCAGATGAGTGACCAGGTGTCCATCTATGAAGACAGGTGGGTGCCACACACACACACACACACGCACATGCACATGCACGCATGCAAAGGCCATGGGTTTCCATGCAGCACGGAATTTTGTCAGTGAACAGGTCACAATTTCAAAGCGACGAAAATATTTTGGTAAATTAAATTTAAATGTTGAAGTAAATCTAACGGTTTTTGTGTTTCTTAATTGGCTTATAAACACCTTCCACGCTGCAATTGTTTTCATTCCAGCACACGATCTCAGATCAGGTCACTTGCTATGCAAGTACATCTCCATAATATATATATATATATATATATATATATATATATATATATATATATATATATATATATATATATATACTCCCTTTTACTCTTTTACTTGTTTCAGTCACTTGACTGCGGCCATGCTTTTAATTTTATTTTAGAAATTTACATGTTGAGTCAGAAAGTTATCTATGATTTGATGAATGGGTCAGTGATAAAAAAAGTTTGCTGTCCTCTGCTTACACCATGTAAAATTTATCCTCACGTTCTCAAGAGACTGGTTGCCTAGCTTCATATCAAACTAGATATTTCTCCATTTCTAGTCATTTTAACCACAACGAAGATGTCCAACAGTTTGCATCAAATTTTGGTGTTCTTTCATGTACCCTTCTCTGCCCCTTTATCCCAAAGTAGATTGTGCATTGTTAAATTAACTGGGTACATCATCTTTGTGTCAACAGATTGAAAGAGCTCTCTCTTCAGCTGGTACAGAGTGAGAAAAGCAGGGAAAAACTGTTACAGGAGCTGGAGTTGAAGTAAGTATTGTCTCAAGCCAACTTCTTCCATATAAACACCCACATAAACTCTCTCTCTTTCTCTCTCTCTTTCTCTCTCTCTCTCTCTCTCTCTCTCTCTCTCTCACACACACACACAGACATACGTATTTAAATAAAAAAATTATGTAATATGGGTGTGTAGTTAAGAAGTTTGCTTCCCAACCATGAGGTTTGGGGTTCAGTCCTACTGCACAGCACCTTATATCTTCCAAGGCCTTGTGAGTGGATTTGGTAGACAGAAACTGAAAGAGGTTCACACACAGATACATACACAAACATATACACACACACACGTGTCTTCTACTGTAGCCTCGGGCCGACCAAAGCCTTGTGAGTGGATTTGGTAGATGGAAACTGAAAGAAGCCCATCATATATATGTATATATATGTGTGTGTGTGTGTGTGTGTGTGTGTGTGTGTGTGTGTATGTTTGTGTGTCTGTGTTTGTCCCCCCAACATCGCTTGACAACTGATGCTGGTGTGTTTACGTCCCCGTAACTTAGTGGTTCGGCAAAAGCGAAATGAGAAAATGGAAGGGAATAGGTGGTATTCACAATACAATGTCTGCAAGTTGATGAATACCACCTATTCCCCTCCATTTTCTTATTGCTATACATATATATATGTGAATACCCGTCAGAGTGTAAGTATCTTGAGAGAAAAGCTGAACATTAGAAGCATCAGTTGTGGTGTGCAAGAGAGACGATTGCGCTGGTATGGACATGTGGTGAGAATGGATGAGGATAGCTGCGTGAAAAAGTGCCACACCCTAACAGTTGAGGGAACCCGTGGAAGAGGTAGGCCCAGGAAGACCTGGGCTGAGGTGGTGAGGCAAGACCTTCGTACATTGGGCCTCACCGAGGCGATGACTACTG
>NC_069009.1:1926834-1927771 GCF_001194135.2 Octopus bimaculoides
GCGGGTGGCACATAAAAGACACCATTTCGAGCGTGGCCGTTTTCGTGCGGGTGACACGTAAAAGCACCCACTACACTCTCTGAGTGGTTGGCGTTAGGAAGGGCATCCAGCTGTAGAAACTCTGCCAAATTAGACTGGAGCCTGGTGTTGCCATCTGGTTTCACCAGTCCTCAGTCAAATCGTCCAACCCATGCTAACATGGAAAGCGGACGTTAAACGATGATGATGATGATGATGATGATACACACACACACACTCTCTCAGGATTTAGTCAAACCATCCAGCAATAGGTCACCACTGATGAGCTTTAATTTTAAGCGAAACTAGACTAGTATGGTGATCTCACATGCTGTGGAGCTGTTTTCTCCCTTATCAATGCATAGACATGCTACTTTGTGGCTCTAAGGGTTTTAACTCTTATTTCTAGCACTCTCTGTTGTGTCTAGGTTGAACAAGTGTGACCAGAGGCTGCGATCAAGAACTGAAGAGGTGTCCAAGCTGCAAGCGTGCGTCACTGAAAAGGACAGAGTTTACATGTCAGAGGTCAGTGATCTCCAGATGCAACTTAACACTGCACAGTTGCAATTGTCAGCTGCAACAGAAGAATTCAGCACCAAAATGCTGGAGAAAGATGGAGAAATTGAGAGGTTGGTTTCATTGATTTTTATGTTATGTTTTGGTCAGTTTTATGAGAGGTGGTCAGTTAATATGAAACACACAGGTAGAAGCATATGTCTTTCTAAACATATCTAGCTGTCTTTCTACTTATATGTATATATATATTTGTCTGTCAGTCTATCTACAGGGTGTCCACAAAGACTGGGTACATGGAGTAAATAAAATCATAACATAAACAATTAAATATAAGAAATAATAATTTCTTAAAGTATGTGTCAATCCCCATGTACCCAGACTTTGTGGACACCCTGTATATATA
>NC_069009.1:1930118-1934049 GCF_001194135.2 Octopus bimaculoides
ACATATACATATATGTGAAGGTGCATGGCTCAGTGGTTAGAGCGTTGAGCTTACCATCATAAGGTTGTGAGTTTGAATCCCGGAATGGGTTGTGTGTTGTGTTCTTGGGCAAGACACTTTATTTCACGTTGCTCCAGTTCACTCAGCTGTAGAAATGAGTTGTGACGTCACAGGGGCCAAGCTGTATCGGCCCCTTTGCCTTTCCCTTGGATAACATCAGTGGTGCGGAGAGGGAAGGCCGGTATGCATGGGCGACTGCTGGTCTTCTATAAACAACCTTGCCCGGACATGTACCTGGGAGGGTAACTTTCTAGGTGCAATCCCATGGTCAGTAATGACCGAAGGGGGCTCTTAGCATTATTATTAAAAAGGTGGTGAGCTGGCAGAATTGTTAACACACTGGACAAAACGTTTAGCAATGTCCTTACATTCTGAGTTCAAATTCCACCGAGGTCGACTTTGCCTTTCATCCTTTTGGGATCAATAAATTAAATACCAGTGGAATACTGGTGAGTTCGATGTAATTGACTATCCCGCCTCCGCCAAATTTCAGGCCTTGTGCTTATAGTAGAAGGGACTATTATTATTATTATTATTATTATTAAGGCGGTGAGCTGGCAGACTTGTTAGCATGCTGGGCACAATGCTTTGCAGTATTTTGCCCGTCGCTACATTCTGAGTTCAAATTCTACCGAGGTCAACTTTGCCTTGCATCCTTTCAGAGTCAAAAAAATAAGTACCAGTTGAACACTGGGGTCAATGTAATCATCTCATCCCACCCCCAACAATTGCTACTCTTGCAGCAGAATTTGAAACCATGATTATTATCATTATTATTATTATTATTATTATTATTATTATTATTGATTTTAAATTCTCAATCGCAGGATAATGCTAATAATATAGCCTGGACAGGATAAGCTACCCCTATTTTGTACACTTTTGTCTGCAAAATAGGGGTAGCTTATCCTGTTCTGGCTATATTATTAGCATTATCCTGTCATTGAGAATTTAAAAATCACTTCTTTAACTTTCTAAAAGACATCTCAACACTTCTAAAAGCAAACTTCGTTTGTTTGTTTACGTTCATCGTAATTTGAATTTAACATTATTATTATTATTATCATTATTATTATTATTATTATTATCATTGCCACTATTTTTATGATCCTCACCCTCATCATTATTATATTCTGACAGTTGCATCAGCCAAGGGGAACAGAACATGACATCATGGTTGTTGGAAGTGGTGGTGGCGGTGGTGGTGGTGGTCACGTGGAAGAGATGATGGCACAGCTGCAGGAAGAGAACCGTGAGCTGCGGACTGTCGTGACCACCATGCGGGAACAGATGTCCGAACTAGAAAGGAACCCCATTGTAAAGCCCACCACAGACTGTGCTAATTCCACTCCTGCCCCCTCTGGAATTGACAACAACAACAACAACAACAACAACAACAACAACAACAGCAGCAGCAGCAATACCAGTCATCCCGTTTCCAATGGTAACAAAAGATCCTTTATTTACCTCATAAACTGAGATGTGGCTCTGCGGTTAAGAACTTTGCTTCCTAACCACTTAGTTTTAAGTTCATTCCCACTGTGCAGCACCTTCGGCAAGCGTCTTCTACTATAGCCTCAGGCCAACCAAAGCCTTGTGAGTGGATTTGGTACACAGTGGAAACTGAAAGAAGCCCATCGTGTATATATATATATATATATATGTAGGTACAGGCATATGTAGACACCAATAACATCCTGAGCAGGGTTCAATATCAACCAGGGCCTGCACAGGGGTCTTACAAAAATTTTTTACTTTTTTTTTTTTATCTCTAGGGATAAAAAATGAAAATGTTAAATAAAATGCATCATTTTGAGCGTGGCCGTTGCCAGTACCGCCTGAATGGCCTTCGTGCGGGTGACACGTAAAAGCACCCACTACACTCTCTGAGTGGTTGGCGTTAGGAAGGGCATCCAGCTGTAGAAACTCTGCCAAATCAGATTGGAGCCTGGTGTAGCCATCTGGTTTCACCAGTCCTCAGTCAAATCGTCCAACCCATGCTAGCATGGAAAGCAGACATTAAACGATGATGATGATATATATATATATACCAAATCCACTCACAAGGCTTTGGTTGGCCTGTGGCTGTGGATTTGTAGACAGAAATAGAAGGAAGGATGGTAATCTTATAAACTGACAAGGCGAGTTGAGTTTAACCCTAGGCGCCGGGTGAGAGCCACTGATGAGCTCTTTGCTCTTTTACTTGTTTCAGTCATTCGACTGCAGCCATGCTGGAGCACCGCTTTTTAGTCGAGCAGATCGACCCCAGGACTTATTCTTTGTAAGCCTAGTACTCATTCTATCGGTCTCTCTTTTGCCGAACCGCTAAGTTACGGGGACGTAAACACACCAGCATCGGTTGTCAAGCGATGGTGGGGAGACAAACCCAGACACACAAACATATACACACACACACATACATATATATATATGTACATACATATATACGATGGGCTTCTTTCAGTTTCCGTCTACCAAATCCACTCACAAGGCTTTGGTTGGCTCGAGGCTATAGTAGAAGACACTTAGGATTTGAGTTATGGTTTAGGGTTGGTGTTTACAATTAGAGTTAGGGTTTAAGGCTGGAATTAAGGTCTAGGGTTAAAGTTAGTGTTTAGGGTTGAAATTAAGGTTTAGGATTTGAGTTATGGTTTAGGGTTGAGGTTTAGGGTTAGAATTTAGGGTTTGAGTTAAGGTTTAGTGTTAGAGTTAGGGTTTAGGGTTATAATTAGGGTTTAAGGTTAAGAGTTGGGTTTTAGGCATCAATGTCCCTGTGGCCTTAGATTGGCTAAAATTACCCAAATTTTGCAAACTTTAAAAGTTATTTAATTTTTATTTTTCAATTTATGGCAAAAATGAATTTCATTTCCATAATTAACTCACAAAACTACATCAATGCACCAATATTGAAATCAAGTGGAACAAATTGAAGGAATTGAAAGGTAAAAGCCAAATAGAAAAGGCCCAAAAGTAGAGCATCTGTATTCCAAAAACCCTTTATTTTTCTTTTAACTCTTCTCTTCTTCTCATTCCTTCTCTGTCTTTGATTTTAGAATATGTGAAGATTCTGGAAAAGAGTCTGAAGGAGATGAAGGCAGAGAACAGATTGTTGAAGCTGAGCCGCGGGGACAGTTTAGCCCCAGGTGACCAACAAACTGAGATGAAGGATGAAGCTATGGGGACGGAGTTGTCAAACGATGCTGTGACCTGTGCTGATGTCATCTCGTTAAGTCTAACTGTTGGTACGTATGTACTAAGATCACTTCCTCCATTCAGCTCCCTTTTACTCTTTTACTTGTTTCAGTCATTTGACTGCAGCCATGCTGGAGCACCGCCTTTTAGTCGAGCAAATCGACCCCAGGACTTATTCTTTGTAAGCCTAGTACTTATTCTATTGGTCTCTTTTTGCCGAACTGCTAAGTTACGGGGATGTAAACACACCAGCATCGGTTGTCAAGCGATGTTGGGGGAACAAACACAGACACACAAACACACACATATATATCTACACATATACAAATATACAACGGGCTTCTTTCAGTTTCCGTCTACCAAATCCACTCACAAGGCTTTGGTCGGCCCGAGGCTATAGTAGAAGACACTTGCCCAAGGTGCCACGCAGTGGGAATGAACCCGGAACCATGTGGTTGGTAAGCAAGCTACTTACCACACAGCCACTCCTGCGTTTATGTATAGTTAGTAATCAGGAGTCCTATAGATAGTTAGAAGAGAGAATAATTAGATAGATAGATAGACAGACAGACAGATTGATCAATAGATAGATAAGACAGACTGATAGATAGATAGATAGATGGATGGATGGATGGATGGATGGATGGATGGATGGATGGATGGATGGATGGATGGATGG
>NC_069009.1:1934611-1935961 GCF_001194135.2 Octopus bimaculoides
TTCTCTTTGATGCAGTTCAAATATTCCCACCAGAAGCTTTCAATTCTATCCGAAGTTTGTGTACAAAAGATCTTGTTGATATTTAGACAGTTGAAGCACTAGTGTAGCTAGAGTGTGTGCCACCCAAGGTGGCCCTTCTGTTTGCTGGTCCCAGACCCCACAAGAAACACATATTGTCTACAGCAGGCCCCAAAGTACTGCCCCTTTAAAAGTGTGGACCGCCCCTACCAATCTTCCCTCATCGCAGCTACACTAGTGAGTTGAAGGCGGCGAGCTGGCAGAAACGTTAGCACGCCGGGCGAAATGCTTAGCGGTAATTCTTCTGCCATTACATTCTGCCGTTAAGTTGTTAAAATATATCAGAAGTTTAATTCTTGTGGACGATCGTTTCGTACAGAGATATAAAAATAATAATAATGCAAATTCATGATTGAATTAAATTAAATTTAGTTAACTAGATTAATTCAATTAAATATATAACGTACACTTCAGTGCAGGACGTATAATAAAAATGCAATTAACTTGAGAAGGAATATATCAGAAAAATTGAATCTAGGAGATTCAGATTTTTATGGTTGAATATCCAACATGGCTCACATCTCTTTCCCACAAGGATAAAAATATGAATCTCCTAGAGTCAATTTTTCTGCTATTTTCCTTCTCAAGTTAATTGTATTTTTGTTTATACTTCCTGCACTGAAAAGTACATTGATATATTTAATTAATTTAATTTAATTCAATCATAAATTTGCATTATTATTATTTTTATATTTCTGTACGAAACGATCATCTGGAACAATTAAACTTCTTAAATATTTTAACAACTTGTCTCCTCCATTTTAAAATAAATTGACGAATTTTATGGAACGTCATTCCATAAATTCACCATATATTCTATACAAGTACTACTTTCATATCTTCACAAATTTACGCCTGTAAGCTACCGGCAAAATATGAATAATCAACATTAGAAATCTCTTTTGGAAACCTCCAGAATTAAAGGACAAATCTACATTCAACCTTTTCACAACCATATATACATATATATATATATATATATTCCCTGTGCCTGTGAAATCTTGTATCCCTGCTGTAAGGCCTTATTTCCACACACGCCAGCTTAATTTAATTCGTCCTTAGTCGAAAGACACCTGTTGTTAATGTCCTGTTATTATTTTTATTTTTATTGTATTTGTGTAATATTGTTCGTTTTTTTTTCGTCCTTGATTTTGTATACATTCGCTGCTTTCTTCCAAGGAATCTAATGCTCTTAGCTTAGTTTTTCCTTGGGGCTGGCCAGATTGGAGCAATCGCGAGTATAACCAGCCGAAATTGCAAAGATAATCTGGA
>NC_069009.1:1936319-1937497 GCF_001194135.2 Octopus bimaculoides
ATATATATATATATATAACAATTGCAGCGTGGAAGGTGTTTATAAGCCATTTAAAATAACACATAAAAGCCGTCAGATTCACTTCAACATTTAAATTTAATTTGTCAAAATATTTTCGTCGCTTTGAGACCGCAACCTGTTCACTGACAAAATTGTGCTGATATATATATATGTGTGTGTGTGTGTGTGTGTAGATAAATAAATAAGTTATGGGGACAAAAACAAACCAACACCAGTTGTCAGAGAGCAGTGTAAGACAAACACAAATACAAACTCAAACACACACACACACACACACATAGAAAGGGCTTCCAAACAGTTTCTTGTCACCTTGTGTCTTCTAGAACCCACCCCCTCTACTTCAGCCCCTTTTTTTCTCTCTGGTTACCACCCCCACCCTCACCTTACCCACGTTAACTGACACAGTATTACTACCGTCTCTTTCAGTGTTGACCAGTCACACCAACGATGCTAATAACATAGGGGACAGCTCAGCTCCTTGTGGTGGTCAAAATACCGTGAGAACACAAACTTCAGAATTGGAGAACCTCCAGTACCAACTCACCAAACTGGTTGGTTTAACCATTTTTAATCTTTTCTGACCGTTCCTCTCCTTTCTTCATTGCTGTTTTGTATTTGTTGTTGTTGCTGTCGTCGATGTTGTTATTATTATTATTATTGAGCTGGCAGAACCATTAGTATGCTGGACAAAATGCTTAGCGGTATTTCATCCATCGCTACATTCTGAGTTCAAATTCTGCCAAAACCAACATTGCCTTTCATCCTTTCAGGATGCACTGGGGTCAATGTTATTGACTTATCTCCTTCCTCAAAATTGCTGCCCTTGTGGCAAAATTTGAAACCATTATTGTTATTATTATTATTATTTTATGTTTGATTTTTGCTTTGCATTTGTACAAGTTGGATCCAAGTCTCACCCAGAGACCTCAAGAGACAACAAGTTAGAAGTTCATGTAGGTGTTATGCCTAGGGTACCATATATTTCGATTTGTACATAGTGTTGTTCTAGAGAATGTTTAAGAAACCATAAGAAAATTATGTTTGTTTTAAAATTTGAGATCACATAGACAGTATTTTACGTAGGATATGGGCAGTTCCCATGAGCACTATCTTTTGAACTTCAGCCAGTTTATTATTATTATTATTATTATTATTAT
>NC_069009.1:1938137-1946245 GCF_001194135.2 Octopus bimaculoides
AATTAGAGTGTATGCTTTCGTCTGACAGGAACTCCAATATGCTCAGAAATACAAGTATACCAAGGAATCAGACCAAGAGAGACAGCCGCAACCTGAAGTTTTCTGCCAGCCTCAAGTGCCTGATAAATCAGTGGACAGTGGAACCCCCAGACAGGCTGGTAAGAGTTTTTTTTTTTCTGGTTCTGTTCTCTCTCTCTCTCTTCTTTACTCTTTCTCTCCCCCCCCCCTCACACACACACACACACACTTACTCACATACCTCTGCCACCAATATTCTTCAGGTAATCGAATCCAGATGCCAATAGAGTCTTCCCTTGAGGATTATGAGTCCCTGTACAGTGTGTGGAAATTATTGGAAGACAAATCCACCATCAGCAGTGCAAACCCACCTTCTCCGTCACCACCACCACCTCCAGGTATTATTATTATCATTACTATTATTATTTTTATTATCATCATCATCATCATCATTATTATTATTATTACTCTTTTACTTGTTTCAGTCATTTGACTGCGGCCATGCTGGAGCACCGCCTTCAGTCGAACAAATCGACCCCAGGACTTATTTTTTGTAAGCCTAGTACTTATTCTATCGGTCTCTTTTGCCGAACTGCTAAGTTACGGGGACGTAAACACACCAGCATCGGTTGTCAAGCGATGGTGGGGGGACAAACACAGACACACAAATACACACATATATTCATATATATACGACGGGCTTCTTTCAGTTTCTGTCTACCAAATCCACTCACAAGGCTTTGGTCAGCCCGAGGCTATAGTAGAAGACACTTGCCCAAGGTGCCACGCGGTGGGACTGAACCCGGAACCATGTGGTTGGTAAGCAAGCTACTTACCACACAGCCACTCCATTATAACAGGTTTTTTTTTTCTTTGCAGATAATAACACTGAGCTACGTCCGATCCAAACCCAGATGACCCTTGTGAAACGTCCCACACCAGATCGACCAACCAAAGGTAAAAACACGTTGAAGAAAGTGTCTAGAGGTTCCAAAGTTAGGAACTACAATATCAAAGATGATACCAAACACCTGTGAATGGCCAGCACCTGTCAGTGGTCAGCACACTTCAATGACCACCATCTTTCAATGGTCACGATTTTTCAGTGGTGAGCACTTCTTGAATAGCCAGCACTCTTTGAATGGCTACTGCCCCAGAATGGCTGCCACCCCTCAATAGCCAATGCTCCCCCATGACCAACACCCCTCAATGGCAACTACCCCTCAATCACTACCACCACTCAATGACCACCACCCCTCAATGGATGCATCTTCTGTTGAATGGTCACATCATAGCTTTCCGGTTCAAGCTTATTTCTTGGAAAAGCTCAACCAATTGGAACAGCATGTGTTATTTAAACTTCTTAAAAATGTCAGCATATTTAAGGTTGATCAACTACTGTGATTTTTACAGGGTTTCTGAAACTGACAGGGAGAGAAGAGCAAAGACAGAAGTGACTACAACATATGGATTTTGCCAGAAACCCTATTTTAATTTATGTGAATCCCAGTAGAGGTTATTAGAATTTGCCAGAGATCTTCTTTTAATTTATGTAAATCCCAGTAGAATTAATTTTCTGTTGGTGATCTTGAAACGTTTCTGTACTTTGAGACACCTGTCAGGAACAAGTGGAGGAAGATATGAGTTTAAACCCCAGGAAATCAGTCTACCTCATGAGATATTAATCTTTGAGCTGAGCCACTGTCATATCTGGCTTTTGTGAGTTTTCAATGGATGAAGACTCAGTTCCACCTGAACACATTTCTAACAAACAGTCACACTACTCAAGAGAGGTTGCTGCAAGAAACAAAAGTTAAAAGACGTGGAGTCCTTGTCAGACCTGAGGACTTCACTAAATGCAGGATATTGTAAAATACATGCAATAACTGAATGGTAGCTGTCTCAAACTGGATGACAGGTCAGGTCTACCCTACAGAATAATGATCGAGAAATATGCAATAAATATACAATAACAACTTGGTTTTTAATTTGTACCATTAGTACATTACTGTGTGCAGGCGAATGGAGAGTTAAGAGGCTTGCTCAAGAAATTTATACACTTCAGTCTTTGCTGGAAACTTTTGAGATATCCATTGGACAGACCAGACCAGAATTTGAGTAACTTGTAGCCTTAAAGCCACATGAGATGTTTTACATCTTTAAGAACTGCTTTCTAGAAAAAGTGGATCTTGAATTACAACAAAAATTATATGTTGTTGATTTTAAAGTAAGCAGACACACAGACAGATATAGTGTGTAAATGTTGACTGGATAGATGGACACAGCGTGCAGATGTTCAATTGATAGACAGACACTGTGCAGATGTTGGCTTGATAGATAGACATGATAGATGATGATTATGAAACGTTAAAGACTTTTTCAATTCCCGAGCGTTACACTAATACATCTATTTGTTTTCTACACCACCTGTCTTCGTCTGTTGTTTTTTTGTGAATTCTCCCTGTATATATATATATATATATATATATATATAATTTAGAGAAAAAAAAAACCCCACAATTATTTAATTCATCCATGAAAATCCACAATCACATATAGAAAAATTTAATAAGTAAATACACTTAGCACGCCAGGCAAAATGCTTAGCGGCATTTCATCTGGCCTTACATTCTGAGTTCAGATTCCGCCGAGGTCAACTTTACCTTTCATCCTTTCGGGGTCGATAAAATAAGTACCAGTTACTTACTGGGGTCGATGTAAGCGACTGGCCCTCTCCCTCAAAATTGCAGGCCGTGTGGAAAAGGAATAAGTAAATACACTAAAAAGACCTGTAATAAAAATCAAAAAAGTACAAAGTAATAAATATTAAAATAGTAAAAATGACTACACGTGTAGTCATTTTTTACTATTTTAAACAATACACATATTACTATTTTATTCTTTGTTACGTGTATAAGTCGCACTCCAATATATATATATTTTTTCATATCATACTATAGTGCGACACTCTGCAATCACGGCCATTTACTAATGAGAACACTGTATTTATCCTACACCGGTAAATTATTTCCCTTCAACCAATCTCGCCCTTCTTTCCTCTTTAAGTACCCTTTCTCTTTCTTCAGTGCTCCTCTCACGCCTTCCTGTTCCTCTCTCTCTATTTATCTATCTATCTACTTATTAACTCCCCTGTTTGTCTATTTTCCTGTCTTCTCTTTCTACATTACAGCTCCTCTCCCATTTCTTTGTAGCTCCTCTTCCTTTCTCCCATTATTCTCTCCTCTTACTCCGACCTTCTTTCTAGCCCCTCTCTCTCTCTTCTACGTTCCATCTCTTCTCTTTCCCTTTCCCTCTCT
Organism: Octopus bimaculoides; assembly: GCF_001194135.2. Lineage (NCBI taxonomy): Eukaryota > Metazoa > Mollusca > Cephalopoda > Octopoda > Octopodidae > Octopus > Octopus bimaculoides. Next base: position 1,941,473 of record NC_069009.1, read on the forward strand.
GTGCCTGTATTTCCAACTTACCCCTCTCTCTTCTACTCACCAGCAATTCTTTTCTCTCTTTCCTACACGCAGCTTCTCTTTCCCCTCCCTATACCCAGCTCCCTTCTATTTCTCTACTTTTCTTTCTTAGCTACTTCTTTTCTTCCCCTCTCTCTTACTGTCTTCTCTGTCCCCTCTGCCTCTCTCTCTCTCTCACTGTCTTCTCTGTCCCCTCTGCCTCTCTCTCTCTCTCTCTCTCTCTCTTACTGTCTTCTCTGTCCCCTCTGCCTCTCTCTCTCTCTCTCTTAGCTACTTCCTTGCTCCTCTCTCTTACTGTCTTCCCTGTCCCCCTGCCTCTCTCTCTCTCAGCTACTTCCTTGCCCCTCTCTCACTTACTGTCATCCCTGCCGCCTCTGCCTCTCACTCTCTTACTTCGGTGCCTCTCTTTGTCTCTCTTATTTCCCTCCTCCACTCTCACTCTCTTACTTCGGTGCCCCTCTCTGTCTCTCTCACTTCCCTACTCCACCTTCTCTCTTACTTCGGTGCCCCTCTCTGTCTCTTTTACTTCTCTCCTCCACTCTCTCTTGGCCTTTTCCTTTACTCCTCCGCCTACTACTACACTCTCCCCTTCACTCTCTCATAGCTACACTATTTTATTTCATTCATAAAAACAAATCCTTTCCACAGCGACGTTTTTTACTATGTTTAACGAACTCAACCACCTCCTGGATGTCTCCGCAGTTAACAACAGCAACGGAGACATTGGAAGCGGCAGCTTGGACGGCAAACATGTATTATTGTCAGACTTTACCAAAGACGACGGGGCCTTTCTGGTGCACCATTTCATTTCCCACTTCCTCAAGGCCCAACAGGTTTCTCCGTCGCAGCAACCACCCTCGTGCGCGCCACCCGCGATTAACGTAATCGTGGTTAGTTTCGCACAGTCCTTTAACCATTTTCATTGCGTGGCTCAGAAATTCGGTCTCAATCTACGTCAGCTGCGGGAATCCGGTTCCCTGGTGTTCGTCGAAGCCCTCAAGGAGCTTGGAGATGCTATCATACACCAAGGGCGAGGAAGAGAAGCGGATGCAGAGGAAGAAGAACAGGGAAACACTTTCTGTTCGGTCTTGAGAGACGGGGATATGTCACAGCTTTTCCGAAGACTTAACTTTTATATGGAAGACCAAGAAGGTAACATTTTTTTAAGGCATTCCTAAACAAGAGTGGACAGAATTCTGGTTTAAAGCACCCCGTATAACCCCTAATAACTTCTTTAATTTTTGTTTATAATTTAAAAAAAAAAAAAATTGCGAATTTGTGTTCTACGCACGTGAATTCATACGATTATGCAAAAAAAAAACAAAAAAATGCATGTATTATTTAAGGCTCATTTAGCTGTTATTTTTAGCACATCCCACGACCACCTGATACCTTCCTCGTTTCTTCGTCACTCTGACATGTATTGATGTTTTTCGATATTTTTCCCCCTATAAACACATTTAATGGAATGGTTATTTACCCAAGGGTGGTCCATTGATGCGATTTAAGCCAAAACTTCGGACTGTCTGTATTTTAAATTGATTTAAAAGATAGATTCGAAAAAAAAAAGGGGAGCTTTTAGGATTTATGGAGATAGGGTTCTGTACTCTGGTTATTATTATTATTTTCTTGTCTACGTTTTGTTTCCAATGTCCTGTACCCAGATATGCACCTATATATACAGTAGACGTAGGTATGCACATACCTGTACGTATATATGCATATACTCATTTATTATTTGTTTTATATATATATATATATATATATATATATATATATTTATGTATATATTAATATTATCTTGGTTGAAAAACTTCGATAATGCAAATATGTTAATAGTTACCAGAGTAAGCAAGAATCTCACAGAAACTGGGATATTATACCTGGTTAAGGGGTAGAAATTCCATGTTAAAGTAATGTATTTTGAGAACTACGAGGTCTTAGTAGACACAACATGTGGTCTATTTCTAGCATATTAAATGACCACTTTACTGGTCAACTTTATATATATATAAATATACCTTAATCCCCTAAGATCTCAGATATTTTTTCTGAATCTCTCTGATTCTTTCAATGTGCTAGCTTCCTGGTAATAAATCGATATTAATTAATATCTGATTTTTACCCTATGTTTTAATTTAATTATATATATATATATATATATGTGTGTGTGTGTGTGTATATATATATATATATATATATATATATATATATATATATATATATATATATATATATATATATATACATAATCGTATGTATTCCATGTGTAGAACACAAATTTACTGAAGTCTAATGAAAATTCCCCAAAATAAAAGTTACGAGGGGTTACATGGACAACTTAAACCAGAATTCTGCCCAACAATGCTCCCACCCGATTTTGTTTCTTCATTACTTTCTGAAAAATCGATAATTTGTCATGAATACAAATACCATTCAGAAGGTGTAAATTACGATTATATCGGACTTTGGTAATATTTCGATAAAAGTCTATGACGTATAATGAGTGTGTGACATTGTTTCCCTGGAATCTAATGTGAAAAAAACAAACAAACTGGTGGGTCAAATATCCATCATTCTGAAAGTTATGAAGCAGGAGGCCACAGTTCTGAAGTTTTACCTAGTAGATATAGCAAAAAGGTTAGATATGTGTAATTATTGACAGATAATTACGAAATTTGTAATTTTTAAGTGATCTCATAACTAATTATTCGACCTCAAGCAGTGCTATTTTAACTCGGGTCTTGTGGGTAATGCCGTATCCTGGTCCAGAAAGCCCATGTCTTTTACTCTCAAATCAACCCTGATCAAGTACATAATGCATCTAGGACGTTTATCGTGTGGGTGCTTTCTTGTAGTTATTCAGCCCCAGGTAGTGCTATCTTACCTTAGGTCCTATGGGTAATACAGTACCTTGGTCCAGAAAGCCTCTATTGTCTTTTACTCCCAAATCAACCCCGATTAAGTACACAATGTATCTAGGATTACGTTATCTAATGCGTCCTTTCGTAATTTTTTTACCTCCAGGCAAGTAGCATCTTAAAGTAAGATACTATGCGTGATGTAGCACCGTGACTCAGGAAGTATACGTCCCTATGAATAATAATATAATTTCGGTATATTTCAATAGGTGTAGGGATCCGGGATCCGTTTGTTTCTGTCCAAAACCTTGCATCAAGAACACCTAAAAACGTTCGCTGGTCTATGGCTGTCTTAACTGCAACATAGGCCACCGGGTAAATTTATTCGCTGGGCCCTATATTTATTTATTGATAGCTTGCTTAGATAATCATTGAGCTCCTAGATGTGTCAGGCATCGAGAAACTGCCCCTTATGATGGCACAGCTCTGGTTCTAGGGCAACCCCTGAATGATCAGACCTTTCATTTACAGCATTTTATTTTCCTATAGTCTTTTTTAAGGATTCCAAAGGTATCAGACACGTGTGTGTGTATGTATGTCTATGTGTGGTATATCTTTAGGTCGACACCGTTTCATAACCAACCGGTGTTGTTTGTTTACGTCCCGTAACAATACAATACCAAACGCCAAACCCCTTTATCTGCAGAAACAATGACAAAACACGGTGAATGGCTTATTCACGAGTCCAAATGTGCCACACTAATATTTGAAATGGTAATAACATTACAAACTATAATGTTTCGAATACTTATATTTACGGCGATCTTTCGATACCAGTACGAAATATCGGCCTTTTCCGTAACACCCACACGATCTTCACTAGGGTGTTAAGGTTAGTGTTTAGGGACGGAATTCCCTAACCCTAACCGTAACCCTCTTTCCCTCCAACACTTTTTACTTTTTACGGAAAAGGCCGAAATTTCGTACTGGAATCGAAAGATCGCCATATTTACCAATGTTTTGGGCGAACTTTGTACATATAAGATGTGACAGATCCTTCCCTCCACTTGCAAAATTTTTTTCTTTATAACTACATGTATGGACACACGATGGGCTTCTTTTCAGTTTCAATCGACCAAATCCACCCAAAGATTTTGTTATTGACAATAACTTTTCTATGATACAAATATATTTTTCTGAAGGCTGAGTTGCTGTGAGAACAGCAGAAATACTGAGTAAATAACCCTTACAAGTGGGAAAAAATTGTCAACAATCAGCCATGGGACTCGAACCCGTATCCTTCAAAGACTCTGGCTGAGTGCTTTACCATGGCTGGTTATTGACTAATTTTTCTGCCTTTTAAGGGTTATTTACCCGCTATTTCTGTTCTTCTAACTGCAACTCTGGGTTCGGAAAAAATATCATCCTATTTGTAGTGCACAATACACATTTCAACACCTATGTTTACTTGTTTCAGTCATTAGACTGTTGGGATCCTGTTCAAAACGGGGGCACCAGTTTTCATTTATGTTTTATGTAGTGTTTTTGGTACCGAAAGACTTTCAAACTTCGTATACTTACCTATTTTGTGTTATAGAACAGGAAAAAAATTTTGTATTCGGATTTATTTCATGTAAAAAATTCTTATTTCGATAATTTCAACCAATCACTGACAAGTATTCAGCTGTTTACAGTTACTCCTTTGGCAGTTTAAGCGGTGTAAAGCGTATTTAATCTCCAAGGGTTAGGGTTAGGGTTAGTCCTAGAAATAGCAGCCAAATATTCCTCAAATCACGGTACATAGAAAATTAGCGAAAAGTTGTTGAACAGAAAATAAATACAAACACAGATACGCACAGCGTATATAATTGACTTGCCCCTTCCCTCAAAAACC
>NC_069009.1:1946359-1949264 GCF_001194135.2 Octopus bimaculoides
ATAATAGAAAGGTTCATTAGCTACTGCCAATATGCTTCAGCCATTTTTTGACAAGGAAATAATAATTTTATCACCGCCAAAATCGTTTGAGAATCGTTTGTTTACGTAGTCAGCACTTAATGTATTCGACTGAATGGACGTCAGTCATTGGTTGAAATTACAGAAATACGACAACTTTAACATGAAATAACTTGCAATGTACGTTTTTTTGTTAAGAAGACTAAGAGAAAAAAATGTTTTATATGACACATTCTACAAGTGTCCCAAGTTTCAAAGTGTTTCGTTAAGAAAATACTGGTGCCCCCGTTTTGAACTAGATCCGACTGTGGCCCTGCTGGGACACCATCTTCTAATAAAAATGCAAATAACTTTTTTCTGTTTTTATCTAGGTACAAACAGACGACCCGTCGTCATCCTAGACAACGTTAGTGTGTTACTAACCATCGGTGTGCCTTTGTTGAAACTAGTCACTTTCTGCAACACTCTGGTGGCGTCTGTGTGCAGACAGAAAGGTGGTACCCTCGTGACGCATTTGATCCTCAACGACGAAGATGAACAAGACCGGATGCTTCTCAAACATCTTATATACAGCTGCGATTGCCACTTGCAGGTCACACCTCTCTCAACTGGACACTCTAACGACGTTCATGGCGAGGTATGTATATGGAGGGAGACGAGCTTGTTACAGGTTTATTTGTTAGCAAAGCGGGGTATTATGTTCTGTCTTTTGCTCATTTCGGTCGTGGGACCGTGGCCATGCTGGGGCACCTTCTCTTGAAGGTTTTAGTCAGACAAATTAATTCCCAGTACTTATTTTTAAAATCTGGTATTTATTCTATCATGCTCTTTTGCCGGACTGCTGATTTATGGGGATGTAATCAAACCAACACCAATTATCAAGTGGCGGTGGGGGACAAATACACACACACACACACACACACTCATTTTCTTTTATCCTTTTGCTCGTTTCAGTCGTTTGACTGTGGCCATGCTGTAGCACCAACTTAAAAGGTCTTAGTCGAACGAATTGACATCAGGACTTATTTCTTAAACCTTGTACTTATTCTATCAGTCTTTTTTGCTGAACGGGGATGTAAGCACACCAACATTGGTTCTCAAGTAGTGATGGGGGAAGAAAACACAGACACACATTATCATCATCATTGCTTAACGTCTGCTTTCCATGCTAGCATGGGTTGGACGGTTTGATTGGGGTCTGGGAAGCCAGAAGGCTGCACCAGGCTCCAATCTGATTTGGCAAAGTTTCTACAGCTGGATGCCCTTCCTAATGACAACCACTCTGATAGTGTAGTGAGTGCTTTTTACGTGCCACTGGCACAAGGGCTAGTTGGGCAGTACTGGCATCAACTACACTCAAATGATGCATTTTACGTGACATCAGCACGGGAGCAAGTTAGGTGACACTGGCAATGACCACGCTCGAATGGTGCTTTCTACGTGCCACCGATACAGGAGCTAGTCAGGTGGCACTGGCAATGCCTACGCTCAAACGCTGCTTTTTCTATGCCACTGGCACAGAAGCCAATCAGGTGGTACTGGCATCGGCCACGACAATGTCACACAAACATACATATATGTATATATATATTTACGATAGGGTTTCTTTCAGCTAACATCTATCAAATCCACTCACAAGGATTTGGTTGGCCCGAGGAAACACTTGCCCAAGCTGCCAACAATGCGGTTGGGAAACAAGCTTCTTACCACACAATCACTCCTGCACCTTTCAGGAAAGAATGATAGACTGGATACCCTGTAGTATTCATTCCAGCTCTTTGCACTCGGAGTTCAAATCCCACCACGGCTTACACATGTAACCCACCTGCCAGTTGAACACCAGCACTTGGTTGTTTTAGTGCCTTTAGCAGAGTTCGCTCTGCTGCCAGTATCAGGGTCATATCTACCTTCGTCCCTAAACCCCTCCCACTAGTCTTGGAGGCCCCGTGAAGGGTCACAGACACTGCTCTGTCGCTTTTAATTGTCCCGTAACCCATGTACAACTAAGGGAGACAACTCTTATGTGTGAAAAGCGAAATTACTTCCCTTGGTTCTATTTACCAAGGGAAGTAATTTAAAACTATTTACCGAGTTTTTAAGCTATGCCTGTGTTGACACTTCCAGTTGATCCGATCAACGGAACAGCCCGCTCGTGAAATTAACGTGCAAGTGGCTGAGCACTCCACAGACACGTGTACCCTTAATGTAGTTTTCTCGGGGATATTCAGCGTGACACACAGTGTGACAAGGCTGACCCTTTGAATTACAGGCACAACAGAAACAGGAAGTAAAAGTGAGAGAAAGTTGTGGTGAAAGAGTACAGCAGGGTTCGCCACCATCCCCTGCCGGAGCCTCGTGGGGCTTTAGGTGTTTTCGCTCAATAAACACTCACAACGCCCGGTCTGGGAATTGAAACCGCGAATCCGCTGCCCTAACCACTGGGCCATTGCGCCTCCACAAAGCTATACGTTAACGTATGATTAATTCGAAACAATGTAAATATATATAAATAATTAAGCATTACCTTTGATAGAATAATTTGAATGCGGTCAGATCCAGCCTCACACGTCTACCTTATAATGTCAATCTAAAAATAGACGATTACATCATCGCAAACTTGAAGCTATGAGATAATGCATGATTAATTCAAAACGATTATTATTTTGTTTCAGTCTCCTGGTTGTGGCCATGCTGCAGCACCGCCTTTTAGTCGAAGAAATCGACCCCAGGACCTTATTCTTTGTAAGCCTGGTGCTTATTCTATCGGTAACTTCTGCCGAACAGCTAAGTTAGGGAGATGTAAATACACCAACATTGGTTGCCAAGCGGTGGGGGGGGGGGCAACCACATAAATATATACATACGCACACACACACATATATATATA
>NC_069009.1:1949274-1949577 GCF_001194135.2 Octopus bimaculoides
TATATATATATATATCATCATCATCATCATCATCATCGTTTAACGTCAGCTTTCCATGCTAGCATGGGTTGGACGATTTGACTGAGGACTGGTGAAACCGGATACATATATACGACGGCTTCTTTCAGTTTCGGTCTACCAAATCCACTCACAAGGCTTTAGTCAGCCCGAGGCTATAGTAGAAGACACTTGCCCAAGGTTCCACGCAGTGGGACTGAACCCGGAACCATGTGGTTCGTAAGCAAGCTACTTACCAAACAGCCACTCCTGCGCCTGCGTGTGTATATATAATATTGTAAATTT
>NC_069009.1:1950026-1951089 GCF_001194135.2 Octopus bimaculoides
GAGCGAAAACACCTAAAGCTCCATGAGGCTCAGACAGGGGATGGTGGCGAACCCTGCTGTACTGTTTCACCACAACTTTCTCTCACTCTTACTTCCTGTTTCTGTTGTGCCTGTAATTCAAAGGGTCAGCCTTGTCACCGTGTCACACTGAATATCCCCGAGAAGTACGTTAAGGGTACACGTGTCTGTGGAGTGCTCAGCCACTTGCACGTTAATTTCACGAGCAGACTGTTCCGTTGATCAGATCAACTGGAATCCTCGATGTCGTAAGCGACGGAGTGCCAACAACAACATCTTCTGATACTAACATACTCAAACTTACATTTTTTAAAAGTGATCTGATTTAAAAACCTTCCATCAAAATTTCATGTTATCGTTCCAAATGAGTTATTTTACTAAATTCTTCATTATTCTCAAAATAATTGAAACAAGAGAAATATGGTAACAAAAGGGTTAAAGTAATCAAAATCAAAACCTTCAATTCAAAATTTCTTGTTAATTTATGTTCCAAATACCAGCTTATTAATGAGTCATTTTACTAAACTCATTTTCAGAATTAATTGAAACAAAGGCTATGAATTTCAACAGAAATATGGTATCAAAAGGGTTCAAGTGATCTAAATAAAAACCCACCGTCAAAATTCCAGGTTAGTTTATATTCCAAACATTAGGTTAATAATAACAAAGTTATTTTACTAAATTTTTCATCATTTTCAAAATTAATTGAGACAAAAGCAGAGGATTTCAACAGAAATCTGGTTCATTTTATTCTAATCCTGGTACTTGTTTTGTTTCATTTGCCAAAAAAGCTTAGTTATGGGGACATAAACACACCATCAACAGTTGTCAAGCAAGCAATGACAAGCTTCTTTTAGTTTCCATCTGCCAAATTCATATACAAAGCTTTGGTCGGCTTGAAACTATAATAGAAGAAACTTGCCCAAGATGCCATATAGTCCAAGATACACCATGCCTGAATAAAAGATGGGATGGTTACAGCCGGAGCATCTCTGATTGTAGGTCTGGTGGATCAGGACTGACCTGGGACTGAAAAAACAACTAC
>NC_069009.1:1951176-1954836 GCF_001194135.2 Octopus bimaculoides
CATGCCTGAATAAAAGATGGGATGGTTACAGCCGGAGCATCTCTGATTGTAGGTCTGGTGGATCAGGACTGACCTGGGACTGAAAAAACAACTACAGCCATTAATACGACTATACTGTACATTAGATATTGTAGTCCTAGATAGACGATGCCTGAATAAAAGATGGGATGGTCACAGCTGGAAGATGTTTGATCAAAGGTCTACTGGATCCTGGACTGAGCTAGGATTACATAACATTGACAGCCACTAATACTGGATCAGGACTGACCTGGGGCTAAATAACATCTATCATCACTAATATTAACTAGTGCTTGAAACATTAAATAATGTACTCCTAGATACACAATGCCTGAATAAAAAAGGATGATCATAGTTGAAACCTCTTTGATCGTGTCTGCAAGATCAAGACTAACACATCAGATAGTGTAGTCCAAGATACACTTTACTTTCTTTTACTTGTTTCTACCAAATCCACTAGTGGAGGCGCAATGGCCCGGTGGTTAGGGCAGTGGACTCGCGGTTATAGGATCGCGGTTTCGATTCCCAGACCGGGCGTTGTGAGTGTTTATTGAGTGAAAACACCTAAAAGCTCCACGAGGCTCTGGCAGGGGATGGTGGCGAACCCCTACTGTACTCTTCCACCACAACTTTCTCTCACTCTTACTTCCTGTTTCTGTTGTACCTGTAATTCAAAGGGTCAGCCTTGTCACAATGTTTCACGCTGAATATCCCCGAGAACTACGTTAAGGGTACACGTGTCTGTGGAGTGCTCAGCCACTTGCACGTTAATTTCACGACCAGGCTGTTCCGTTGATCGGATCAACTGGAACCCTCGACGGAGTGCCAACAAACAAATCCACTCACAAAGCGTTGGTTGGCTCAAGGCTAAAGTGGAAGATACTTGCCCAAGGTGCCACACAGTGGGACTGAACCCAGAACCATGTGGTTGGGAAGCAAGCATTTCTACCACACAGCTACACCTGTGCCTATACAACGTTAACAAGTAAAACATAATAATTAACAAGAAAAACCAGTTAAAAAATGAAACAAATGGTAATATTTTATTATCAGAGCCTACCCCAGAGTAACGGAAGGGGACAGGAAAAAAAATTAAGAAGGGAGAGAGAGAAAGAGAGAAGGACAGACCCACCCCTTAGATGTGCCCCAAACCTGGTGGTTTTGACATCTGCTACCAATCGTCTTCACTGTCATCGTAGTCATCATCATTGTTGTTCCGAATTGTCTTGGATGTCTTTTTGATATTAACTTTGGGTTTCAAAGGCCCGCCTATTACCGAAGGCATTTCTCCTTCGTAGTCGATCACCTTCGTCTGGCCCAGACGCCACTCCAGCGCCTCTGTCGGAAATTCGTCCGTGTTACCCAGCTCGGTGAAACCGCGGATGTGACAGACGGACTTGTTATCGACCACAACGTAGATGGTGGGCAAGATTTTGATTTTCAAGCGTTCCACAAGGAACGGGCATTTCTCGACGCTTAACTTTAGGAATCTGGCCTCCAAGTGTTGAGGAGCCAAAATCTTTAGGTGTTTGTCGACAATCTTACATCGGAACGTCGACTCGCGGTAAAAATGGCACACGATACGTTTGCTTTTCTTGCACTCGTCAAAGAACTCTCGTTCACCAGCAATCTCCGTGTATTCGCCATGGCCCTGCTCTAACCATTCTTTTTGTTGTTGTTGCTTTTGTTTCAACTCCATCATGCGCTGTCTGCGAAGGACCATGAAGTCGTCCTCGTCCATGTTGTCCAGTTTCTGTAACTGAGCGTCCACATGGGTTTCAATCATCTCCACGGCCTTCATCAGTTGATCCTGTGAGAATAAATTTTAAAAAGACATGAGAATAATGATTAATTTAATTAATTAATTCTTACCAAGTTACAACAGGTATACAGTCCATTTTTTGTTCTATATTGCATTGTTATACCTTCCTAAACTTTTCTTTACAAACAATACACAATGCTTCAAGCGAACTACAATACTCTCCTATAATTAATTCTTGTTTTATTGGCCACAAGGGCTAATATAAATCAAAAAACATGTAAGGACAAAGACAGGGCAAAGGTTACAAAGGGTTTTGTCCAAAAAGAAAACGTTCATGTAAACAATAATAACAGCAAAAAATATAACAAATAAAACCCCCAATAGGGGGAGGCGCTTTGAAAGGTTACACATGGAAAAACCCATAAAAGCCTGGTCAGAAAATAAGAAAGGGGGTAGAGAACCCCTTCTCCTTTTATATTACCTTTTTTTTTTTTTTTTTTTCTACAGGTGTATTCTCAGAATTGGTCCGTTTATACTGGCCATTCTTCCATCAGTCACCCACCTTGCAATAAATTTGCAATGAGACAGCACTTCCCTCTCTACTCTCATCTTCCTTTTCAAGTGGAACTTGAAAAAGTTGATGAGGCCTTGGCCAAAGAGGAAAGTGTCTGACTTTAGCCCTTTCAAACGTGTCCACCATACCACCTCTTTCGCTGCAGCCACTTGACATAGGAAAATTGCCTTGCCCTCCCGGTTAAAGGAGGTCGGCGGGTCAATCTTCGCTATGGATTCAGCTGATAGCCGGATCCGTTCTACACGTGACAGTAGCTGTTTGACATAAACCCACAGGTCAGCAATACTCGGGCACTGGACGAGTGCATGCAAAACGGTTTTGTTGCTCTGAGTGCACCTCTAGCAGGCCCGCCTGACGGCACTTTCATGCCGGTAGAGTTTATCTCAAACAGGCAACGCCCCTCAATACAACTGCTAGGCGAGGGACCTTTGGAAGTTATCCATGGGCCCCAGCCCGAAAGTTCTTCCGAACAGACTGTTTAACTGATTATCTTTGACGCCTAGAGTTTCCCCAAGAACGTCGTTGCACTTTTCCTCCACTAAACCTCTATAGAACGCTAGAGTGGAACTACTACCAATCGCATTGCCCGTCTGGCTGAGAGCAGTGAGAGCTTGGCGGCACTCGAGATGCCAAGCACTCTTTCTCTGTCTACGTTTGATCCAAGATTGCAGCTCTGTTAAAGAGACAAGTGGCGGAAAATCGTGTCTGACGAAACGCGACCACACCTTGTTCACCGTCCAGGAAATGCTCGAGATGCCGTAGCCTGAGTGCATGTCTGCGCATCAGCAACCACAGCATGCCAAGGTCTCCGTTCAGATCCTGCGAAGACTGACTTTGCTTTTCGTCTTTCTGGGGTTGATAAATTAACTACCAGTGAAACACTGGTTCAATGTAATGAACAAGTCCCTTTCCCAAAAATTTTCAGGGCCTTGTGCCTAGGGTAGAAATAGTTATTTCTTTATCATTAGCACGCCGGGCGAAATGCTTAGGAGTATTTCATCTGTCTGTACGTTCTGAGTTCAAATTCTACTTTGCCTTTCAGCCTTTCGGAGTCGATAAATTAAGTACCAGTTATGCACTGGGGTTGATGTAATCGATTTAATCCCTTTGTTTGTCCCCTCTATGTTTAGCCCCTTGTGGGCAATAAAGAAATAAGAAATGTTAGCATGCCCAGTGAAATGCTTAGTGGTATTTCGTCTGCCTTTACGTTCTGAGTTCAACTCTGCCTCTCAGCCTTTCGGGGTCGATAAATAAAGGGCTGCCATGAGGGGGGAGGGGACGAGTTGATTACACTGGTACTTAATTT
>NC_069009.1:1956292-1961138 GCF_001194135.2 Octopus bimaculoides
TATATATATATATATATACACATACATACACAGACACGAACACATCGTATATAGTCATGTGTGTATATATATATATATGTATGTATAGTCATGTGTGTGTATATATGAGTCACGATGACATTGTATATATATAGCGGAATTCTGGATTGTATAGTCATATATATATATATGACTATACAATCCAGAATTCCGCTATATACACACAATGTCATCGTGACTATATATATATATATGAGTGTGTGTGTGTATATACATAGATACATATATACACATGACTATACACGATGTCTTCGTGTCTCTGTATGTATGTGTGTGTGTGTATATATATATATATATACAAACCAGAATTCCGCTATATATATACAATGTCATCGTGACTATATATATATATGAGTGTGTATATACATACATACATACGTACATATATATATACATACACACACATATGATGATTGAATTAAAGTCGAGATGGCCATGCTAGGAACTCCTTCAGTAACCCAACCGTCCGATCTGAATGAACCAATGGGTTAATTGAGGTTTAAATTAGCAACACCAACAATCATGACAAGACAAACTGAAATAGCAACAGAGAAAACACGATCGACAGAGATAAAATAGAAATAAGGCGACGATCGTTTATCGCCATCGCAACTCACGATTTCAATTTCACAAACCTTCAATGAAAGAACTCGAGAAAGAGAAACAGGAACAAAGACTATTCGCCTACAACCCTCTGTCTATCTAATACTCCCTCTCTCTATCTAATCCTCCTTCACACCCCCTTTCTCTCTATCTAATTCTCTGTCTGTCTACCTTTTCTCTCTCTCTCCCTTTGATTTTTCATTCTATCACTCTTCCCCATACTCTCTTGCTCTTATCACTCTTACTTTCTCCCTCTTCTTCTCTCTCTCTCTGTGCTTGTTTGGCTTTCACTCCTCCCCATCCCCTTCTTTTTAACCTTACTTTCTCTCTGTATGTCTCCGTATGCGTCTCTCACTCTTCCCCATAGTCTCCTCCTCAGTATTAACCTACTTTCCCTCTCTCTTTTACCTTTATTAACCCCTCTCTTTCGCTGTTTGTTTATTCCCTTACTCACTCTCTCTTTCTCTCTCATAACTCCTTCTTTATTACCCATAATTTCTCTCACTCCCTCTCTCTCTATGTCTACTTGTTCCCCTCTCACTCCACCCCAAATCCTGTTTTCAGTTTTAACCTGTTTCCCTCTGTCTGTCAGCGTCTTACCTTTATTTACCCCTCTCTCTTCGACGCTGTCTGTCCGCATATTCACTCTCTTTCACTTCTCCCCATACTTTCTTCCTTTGTATTACCCTGACTTTCTCGCTCTCTTTCACCCTCTCTCTCTGTGTTTGCTTCTCTGTCTTTCACTAGTCCCTCTCTCTGTTTTCTTCTTATTTGTCCTCTTTTTCGTTATATCACTCCTCCCCGTCTTCCTATCACGCTTTCCCTCAGTCTCTTACTCCTCCCGATACCCTCTTTCTCTGTCTTCTTATTACTCTACCTTTCCTTTTTCTCTCTTCCTTCTACTCTCTCTCTCCTTTTGCTTGTCGGTCTATCACTCCTCCCTAAACACTCTTTATCCCTCTCCTTATCACTCTTTCTCTGTATTAACCTTTCTCTCTCACTCTTACTTTTCCTCTCTGTCTTCACGTGTTCGTCTCCCACTCTTCCCCGTACTCGCTTCCTCTCTTTTACCCTCACTTTCCTCTTTCTCTGTTTTTCTGTCCCCGCTCTCTCTCTCGTGCGCAAACCCTCTTTCTATTTCACCACTCTTTCATAACATTACTCCCCTCCCATTCTATCTCTCTCCCTTTCTCTATATATCTCTCTTCCCGCCACTTTTAAATCTCTGTCTTTCTAATTCCCTTCTCCCCCTCACTTTGTATTCATAACACCCTTCTCTCACAACTGATTTTTCCCTAATACTCTCCCCCGCACCTATCTATCTGCCTTTCATCTATCACTCCTCCCCAGTCTCCTCCTACCACTCTGTCTCTCTCCTACTCTTCCACTTACTTTCTTGCTCCGTTCTTCTTTCACCCTCCTACTCCGTCTATTCATCTATTTTTCTCTCTCTCTTCCCGCCACTCTCTTTGTCCGTCCTTTCTCTCATTTCTCCCCATCAATGGCTTTGTCTGTCTTTCTATCGTTTCTCCATGCCAACTTCTTTCACCGATTCTTCTATTTGTTCCATTGGTTTCGCTATGCCAATCCGCTACGTCACGTTGGTGACACAAACAAGACAACACTTGTCGAGCAAACAAGCTCTAACACACACACACACTCATATATATATATATATATGTATATATACATACATATATGTCTATATATATATATATATATATACTCTTTTACTTGTTTCAGTCATTTGACTGTGGCCATGCTGGAGCACCGCCTTTAGTCGAGCAAATCGACCCCAGGACTTATTCTTTTATCGGTCCCTTTCGCCGAACCGCTATTTACGGGGACGTAAACACACCAGCATTGGTTGTCAAGCAATTTGGGGGTGGAGACAAACACACACACACACACACACACACACACACACACACACACACACACACCCGCGTGTGTGTGTATGTATGTATGTATCAGTCAAATCGTCCAACCCATGCTAGCATGGAAAGCGGACGTTAAACGATGATATATATATATATATCATCTCGTTCTTTTACTTGTTTCAGCCATTTGGCTGTGGCCATGCTAGAGCACTGCCTTTAGTCGAAAAAATCGCCACCATGACTTATTTTTTGGATGCCTAGTGCTTATTTTATGGGCCTTTTTTTGTCAAACCGCTAAGTAACGGGGGCATAAACACACCAGCATCGGGTTGCTAAGCAGTGGGGAGGGGACAAACACAAACACACATACACAGAGAGAGAGAGACAACAGGCTTCTTTCAGTTTCCGTCTACCAAATCCACTCACAAGGCTTTGCTCAGCCCGAGGCTATAGTAGAAGGCACGTGCCCAAGGTGCCACGCAGTGGCACTGAACCCAGAACCACGTGGCTGGTAAGCAAGCTACCTATCACACAGCCACTCCTGCACCATATATATATGTTTACACATGATATATATACATGTGTGTGTGTGTATGTATGTATGCATGCATGTGTTTGTGTGTATGTGTGTGTGTGATCTAAAAGTCAATAAGTCAGGATAAAGATGCACTCATATATCTGTCAATAGAGTGGGTGTATAATTTGAAGTGTAGAATATTATATATCCATTACAGCTGATCTTACCAATCGGTTTTGCACTAGGGGTACAATGCAGCGTCAGATAACAATCCGATTATATAACCCTATGCTCATCAGATGTAGCTGATATGATGGGCGTAGGGTTGTAATAACCGGATTGTTATCTAACACTCTGTTGTACACCAAGTGTGAAACTGGTTGGTAAGATTAGCCCTGATGTGAATATAATACTGCACACTTCGGATAATATATATGCTAGCATGGAAGGATGTTAGACGATGATGAGGTACCTGTGCTGGCACTATATGAAATCCACCCGGTACGCTATGTAAAGTGGTTGGCATTAGGGACGGATTCAGCCATAGGCATCATGCCAAAGCTGATGACTGGTGGTTTGCCAGCTCCTGTCAAACTCTCCAACCCATGCCAGCATGGAAAACGGACGTTAAATGATGATGATAAAAGATAAATCTATATATATATATATACATAATTTCATATATTTGTGTGTGAATACACACACACAAACATGTATAACTAATAAAAATATAATTATATATGTGTTTGTGTAGATAGATAGATAGATAGGTAGGTAGGTAGGTAGATAAGATAGATAGGTAGATAAGATAGGTAGGTAGGTAGATAGATAGATAGGTAGATAGATATAGGAATGACTGTGTGGTAAGAAGCTTGCTTCCCACCACAGGTTTCAGGGTTAAGTCCCACTGCGTGACACCTTGGGCAAGTGTCTTCTCCTATAGCCTTAGGCTGACCCAAAGCCTTGTGAGTGGATTTGGTAGACAGAAACTGAAAGAAGCCCATCGTGTGTGTGTGTATCACCACCGCTTGACAGTCGGTGTTGCTATGTTTACGACCCCATAACTTAGCGGTTTGGTAAAATAAAACACCGATAGAATAAATACCGGGTTTTAAAAAAATTTATTTTTTTAAAAATTTCTGGGGTCGACGCATTCGACTGAAATTCTTCAAGGCGGTGCCCCAGCATGGCCGCAGTCTACTGACTGAAACAAGTAAAATAATAAGAGAATATATATATTATAAACAGCAAAAATTAGTTTAATCTATTGCTAGACCTCAACAGGAGCACGTAATACTGGTTAATCACCAGATTAATTAAAGCTTAACGGAATACAGACATGCTTAGCTAGCGACATTATACACACACACATATACACACACGCACGTATTTATTCATGCATGCGTCTATATATATGTACGAGCGTATGTATGCAACTATAAATGTGTGTTTAAACGTATATACACACTCATATGTACACACAATCACACACGTACACGTATCTATTTATGCACGTATATATTATTTATAAATCATATATACATTATATAAATATTATTTATGTATTTACGTGTGTGTGTGAGTGTATATATATATATACATACACACACGTATGCGTACACATGCACACACACACACACACACATATATATATATATGTGTGTATATATATGTGTATATATATATATATATGTATATATATATGTATGTATATATATGTATATATATATGTATGTATATATATATGTATGTATATATATATGTATGTATATATGTATGTATATATATATATATATGTGTGTGTATG
>NC_069009.1:1962981-1969798 GCF_001194135.2 Octopus bimaculoides
AGAAATAGCAGTTAAAAAATGCTGAAACTCCAACAGATAGCAGTTACCCGCAACTCAGCATTTCAGCATTTTTAGCTGCTATTTCTGAACTTCGGTATGTGGTGAAGCAACCTGTTGCTGATCCCTTAATTTTGTTTATAAATGTATAAGAACTTTTAAATAAGTTCCACACCGATAATGGTACTTACATACCGAAGGGCTTGGTAAAAATTATTAATTATTAATTTATTAATAAACTGATAATCCTTTACCCTTTTAATTGTAAATATATATATATATATATATATATATGACATCACCCTAAATATTGAGTGTGTTCGGGACCCATTGATTTTGATAACAGTAATCGGCGGATTACGTTATCCGCGATTACAATAAGCGGCCTCCACTGTCTGTGTATGTACATACATATATGTGTGTGTGTGTGTTAAACATAACATTATTATTTCAGTGTACTTTTAAGAATGGTGACGAAATGTTTATCGATTCCATACAGAGTATAGATTCGATAGTATTCTGTGGATCGGGTTGTCTGGGACTGTTTATGTATATGTATATACACGCACAGTCCCAGACACACATACATACCGCATATACACACACGCACACATCGATATATATGTATGTATGTGCATATTTGAAGAATGCTTATGTATTTATGTGTATATACACATATATATTTGTGTGTGCGTATATATATATATATGCATGTATGTATACACCTTAATTGTATATATATCTATAAATATGTATATATGTGTGTGTGTGTGTACATACATATATGGAATGTACCCTATAGTATGTATATATATATGTGTGTGTGTGTATGCACATATTTATAATATACATATGTATATGCACACACATACACACACATATATGTAGGTAAGTACATATATATAATGTGTGTGTATATATATATATATCTATATATATATATATATATATATATAGAGAGAGAGAGAGAGAGAGAGAGAGAGAGAGAGGGAGCGTGTGTATGAATGTATATAGTATAGATTATACATTGTGTGTATACACATTATATTCACATTTTTTTACGTACAAGTCTCAGTCACTATATATATACACATATATATATACACAAACACATATATATATATAGACACACACACACACACACATATATATCTCATGATATATATATACATATATGTATGTATGTATGTGTGTGTGTACATCATACTTGTGTGTGTATATATATATGTTTGTATGTCTAGCTTATACAGTGAAAGCCGCTTATTGTCATCGATTCCGGTCGAAGTCTTTTCCAGAACAAAGAAGAAGAAAGAGGCTGATAGCCTTTTTTCCTTTCTCTTTTAATAAATGAAAAGAAAAAAAAACGATCTAGAACCGACCAGAGGGGGGCAAGAGCATAGTCCCGTAGGGTCCACCAGGGACCCCCAATAACGATGTGAAATTTAGAGAATGTGCCCGTTGTTATGTTTCTGTTACTGTGTTGTAGGTTTCAGTCAGAGGCTGTGGTCATGTTGGAGCAGTCTTGTTTGAATCTCTTTTTTTTTTTTTACTTTCTTCATTAACCTTTATATGCTTTGATTTTGTAAATTCTCGTTAATTGAGGTAATACCATTAATTATGTAAATCGATCAGAGAGAGAGAGGGGGGAAGCTTTGTGTGTGCGTGTATATATAAATACACACATACATACGCACACGTGTGTATGTTGTGTGTGTGTGTATACGTGTTGATTTACCTCATCTGTGAATATATAATGAGCGACTTGCATATATACATACGTGTATACATGTATACAGTGGTTATATACGTACGAACATCCACATATATACCAACATGACACACACGCACACGCACACACACACGCACACAGAGACACACGCACACACATACACACATCGTAATCGTTTTAACGTCCACTTTTTCCTGCTTGCATGAGTCAAACAAATTCATTGACGCAGATTTTCTGACTACATGTCTATATATATATACATACATACACACACACACACATATATATTATTATTAATATCTATTAACATAATTATTAATAAAAATATACATACACTCATATTTTGAGTTCAATGTTTCCTGTTTGCATCACCATACCTCTGTGTGTGTGGTGGAGGTGCAATGGCCCACTGGTTAGGGCAGCAGATTTGCTGTCATAGGATCGCGGTTTCGATTCCCAGACCGGGCGTTGTGAGTGTTTATTGAGTGAAAACACCTAAAGCTCCATGAGGCTCCGGCAAGGTATGGTGGTGAACCCTGCTGTACTCTTCCACCACAACTTTCTCTCACTCTTACTTCCTGTTTCTGTTGTACCTGTAATTCAAAGGGTCAGCCTTGTCACTCTGTGTCACACTGAATATCCCCGAGAACTACGTTAAGGGTACACGTGTCTGTGGAGTGCTCAGCCACTTGCACGTTAATTTCACAAGCAGGCTGTTCCATTGATCGAATCAACTGGAACCCTCGACGTCGTAAGCGACGGAGTGCCAACAACAACCTCTGTGTGTGTGTGTGTGTGTATGATATATACATATTTAAATACAGATATACATGCGGCAACCTACGTTCATACAGGCACATATGTATCATATCTATCTATCTATTTTTTCATCTATTTATTTATCTATCTGTCAATCTATCTATCTGTCTGTCTATCTATTTATGTGTGTGTGTATATATATATATAATGATATCCATGGGGCAGCTGATGATGGAGGCATGTTGGATTGTAGGTATGGCTGTTTTTGTATATGTGGAATAGTGTTATAACACATCCTTTTGATATGTGTGTGTTCCTTTCTGCTGAAGAGCATAGGCTCGAAATGTAAAAGACTTTCTCACTTCCTGAGCGTTAAACTAATACATCAAATGTAAATAATGTATTTCAAACTTTAAGAGATTGTTTTATTTTCATTATTATTATTATTATTATTCAGTAGTTTTATTTTTATAACGTGCTTTCACTTCACTACCGAGCGCAGCTCTGTGTGCCTTGGGAATGTGCTGTGGTTTGCTGTGATGCTCTTATTTTTACAGTATTGAAAGTGTTTTGTGTAGGATGTGTGCAGTGCCCAGTAGTGCAATTTTCTGTATGTTATATATATTTGTAAGTCCTGGTGTTTTTGTTATGTATTTGTATGAATATTTTTTTATTATACCTAAGGCACCTACTATGATAGGAATTGTTTCTGTTTTTAGATTCCACATTCGAGTTACCTCTATTTCCAGGTCTTTGTATTTTGAAAGTTTCTCCATTTCTTTTAGGGAAACGTCATCGTCATTAATATTATTATGTTTCTATCTCTTTTCGTAGATGCTGAAAAGGAAAAAAAAAAAGGCCATTCGAAACACAGAAATATCGAAAAGCACAATGCAGACATAATACAATTTTTACCGACAAGAGTTTTCAATACATCTCTTCCTCCTCCTGTGACTACTCTGAAGAGTACCACTTTATATTCGTCGCCTTAATATCTGAGTACTCGGTGTAGAGAACACAAGCTTTGAATTACACACCATCTACTCTCTGCGGATCCTTTCTGAAGTATGTTCTGCCTAGACTACTTTTAGGAGTACAGCCTTCAATTCGCTTGCAGATACTCTGAGGTGTTGAATCTTTGATATTCTCTATATACTCTAGGAGTACAATCTTACATTTACAACATTTACCTGTGATTACTTTCAGGAGTACAACCTTATAGTCATAACCATCACCTGTGTAAACTCTACAGAGTACAGCTTTCAATTCATCGCCTTTACTTTTGAATACTCCTTCAGGAGTACAATCTTATACTCTCCACATTTACCTGTGATTACTCTCAAGTAAACCTTATACTCACGTCCATCACCTGTGTATACTCTAAGGAGTACAGCTTTCAATTCATCGCCTTTACCTGTGGATACTCCTTCAGGAGTACAATCTTGTACTCTCCACATTTACCTGTGATTACTCTCAAGTGAACCGTATACTCACATCCATCACCTGTGTATACTCTAAGGAGTACAGCTTTCAGTTCATCACCTTCACTTGTATACTCTCTGCAGCTGTGACCATTATTTTCAGATACTCTGAGGTGCTGAATTTTTGACTCACCATCTTGACAAGTGAATATACTCTAGGGAGTACAATCTTATGCTCACTTCCTTTACCTGTGATTACTCTAAAAGATACAACCTCATACTCACCAACTTTACCTGTGTGTACTCTCAGGTGTACAACTTTCAGTTCGTCATCTTCATGTGTGTACACCCTCTGGAGTACAACCTTATACCCAAGACTTTCACCTGTCTATACTCTCAGGAATACAGCCTTATACTCACAACCTGTAGTTGTGAATAATTTCAGGAGTACAACCTTTAACTCACCAGTGCAAACTCTGAGGTCTCTAATTTTTTTTGCTCACATTTTGACATCTAAGTACTTTCTCAAGAGTACTCTTTTATACTCATTCCATTCACCCATGAATACTTCAACGGTTCCAGACACCAATTCATGACTTCCACCTATGAGTACTCTTTGTAGGAAAGCCCAAACTTTCTTCTCATCCCACTTCATTTGTGAATACTCTGATGTGCCCTATTGTTCACGTACCTTCTCGATGCGTGAATACTCTCTAAGGAGTACACACATATACTTGCCACCTTCATCTGTGAATATTGAATACTCTGAGTAGCATAAATTTATACCCACTACCTTCATTTCTTAACACTTGGTACTCTTTGAGAAGTACAATATTATTGTCACCAACTTCTCCTGTGAGGAGTACAAATTGATATTCACCACCTTTATCTGTTAACGCTGGATACTCTGAGGAGCACAGATTTATACTCACTACTTTCATCTGTGAATATTGGACGCTTGGAATAGGACTATAAAATAAACTCACCACCTTCATTTGTGAATACTGAATACTCCAAGGGGAACAAATTTATATCATCCATCAACACTGGATACTCTCACGTTTGAGAGTATTTGAGAGTATCTGAGGAGCACAATTTTATACATACCACCTTCGCCTGTTAATACCTGATACTCCAAAGCGGAGTTCAAAATTTATACTCACCACTTTTACTTTTAAAACTAGATACTCTCTGTGGAGCACAATTTTATACTCACCGCCTTCACCTGTAAATACTCCAGAGGTTCCAAACATCAACTCATGACCTCCACCTATGAAATACTCTTAGAAGGAAAGCTCAACTGCCTACTCAGTACTTTCTTCTGCCTATACTCTTTGACCAGTTCATTCCAGTCCATTTCAGTTCAGTCCTGTTCAATTTAGTTCAATCCAGTTCAGTCCATTCCAAATCTCTTGTCTATAACCACTGACTGGGTAAGAAAAAAACCCCCCCACAAATTGTCTTTGAGAATACAACCAAAGGTGGTGGAGACATTTTACTGATATATCCTAGAAAGTTTACCACTTTGAGGAATTTCTTCGTTAAGAACACATCCTTCAAAGTTCAGCAACGCTGGAACTGGAGATAAATTTTAGAAACATCATAACGCTACATTGGTTGAAAACTTTAAGGTGACAATCACCTCTTGTGGAAAGGCAGGCTGTCTAATTTATTTAATTAATTTCTATCAATTTGTTCTTGTAAAAGTGATAGCAATTCAAATTAAGCTAAGCTAAACCAGATTCAACCAGTTTATATCAGTTCAAAGCTGTTTAGATGAACCATATTCATACTAGACTAAACCAGTCCACACTAGACTAAAGCAGACCATACCATACCATACCATACAAAACAAGATCATACCACATCATTTTAGACTAAATTATGCTATATTAGTGCATGCTAGTTTAAACCAGTCCATACTAGTCAAAATAGACCATACAAGACAAGTCTAAACATAGGTTAAACCAGATCAAACCAAATTAAACCAGATTAGACTAGACTAGAATAAATCAACAAAATTAAACTAGTCTATGCTAAACTAATCTAGATCAAACCAAAATTAAACCAGATCAGTTCAGATTAGACCAGATAAACTAGATTGAAGTAGATTATAATAAACTAGTTGGGTTAAATTAAAACCAGATAAATCCTAATTAAACAAAACGGGAGTAGATTAAACTTGATCAGATCAGATTAAACCAAAATACTCTAGAACAGGTTGGGTTAGAGGAGACTGCATTAAACTACATGAGACTTGTCCAAACTAAACTAGGTTAGAACAAACTTGATAAAACTGGATTAGCTAAAACCAGAACAAACCAGATTAGTGTAAGGTACTCAAAATGTTGGTGTTAAATGAATCAGATTTTGGATTATTGGATCTGACCGCTTTTAGCGAGAGCACAATTGTAGCTACGTCACCAAGTATCCGTTACAACTTGGAGGATGTGGTCACAGCAGCTACTACAAGGTCGAGCACTGCTAGTTCTGCTGTTGGAGCATCGGTAGCGATGGGACTAGGGGCATTGGGCCTGAAGTTGGGGGGCCATGGCGGCAGAACTGCTACTACGATGACGAGGTCGACCACTGCTGCAACAACAACTGCAGCGGCGGCCATGGCGACGATGGGGGTCAATCATGTGACTGAGACGACGACAAAAACGACGACGTTCGCTGCAGCTGTGGCAGCGACGGTTGCTAGTACAAGAACAACAGCGCCTACTTCGACAACGGTAACAGCAGCCACAACAACAACAACAACAGCTGCTGCAATAACCACTGCGGAAATACCGGCCATTGATGATTTATACAGCGGGCCAAACGAAGATGTGTCCTTGTCGGACGAGCTTCTTGCTCCCTTCCTCGACCTCAGTAACATCACATCCGACCTTGGATACTCGGAGTATGA
>NC_069009.1:1971227-1973119 GCF_001194135.2 Octopus bimaculoides
CGACCCCTTCTTCGACAACACGGGCCAGTATGATGCTCACTGAAAATACAACAACAGATTTCTGCTAACTTAAAAAAAGCATCTTTTATCATCATCATCATCATTATTATTATTATTATTATTATTATTATTATTATTATTATTATTATGTCAAGGTCAGCTTTGCCTTTCATCTTTTCAGGGCCGATGAAAGAAGTACCAGTTGAGTACACCGGGGTTGATGTAATCGACTAGTCCCCTTCCCGCAAAAATTCCAGGCCTTATGCCTTTAGTAGAAAGGATTATTATTATTATTATAGACGTTGCACAGTATACAATATTGTGAGGTTGTTGATTGAAGATATTGTGTCTACCAGGGGATTTGTTCTGTTTGCCAAATCACAACAAAGACCTCAGACAGACAGTACTTTACGCAATATGCATGCAGTTCCAAGTATTATTTTTTTACTCTTTTACTTGTTTCAGTCATTTGACTGTGGCCATGCTGGAGCACCGCCTTTAGACGAGCAAATCGACCCCAGGGCTTATTCTTTGGAAGCCTACTACTTATTCTATCAGTCTCTTTTGCTGAACAGCTAAGTTACGGGGACATAAACACACCACCATCGGTTGTCAAGCGATGTTGGGGTGGGGGACAAACACAGACACACAGACATATACACACACACACACACACACATATACATATATACGACGGGCTTCTTTCAGTTTCCGTCTACCAAATCTATTCACAAGGCTTTGGTCTGTAGAAGATGCTTGCCCAAGGTGCCATGCAGTGGTCTTTGTATTTTGAAAGTTTCTCCATTTCTTTTAGGGAAACGTTGTCATCTGCTGGTATTGATACATCAATTAGAAAGCATTTTTTTCCTTCATGATCTTTGACAACTATATCTGGTCTATTGGCCTTAATTTCTCTATCTGTGTGTATTGGCATATCCCAGAGTATGGTTGCTTTCTCGTTTTCTGTGACCTTTTCTGACGTGTGTTTATACCATCTTTTTTCTGTTGTTATTCCATAGTGTTTGCATTATTATTATTATTTTTATTATTATTACCATGTCAGGTCAGTGGATTTGGTAGCATTTGTAGAGTGACGCACAAAATACCTTGCAGTATTAGGTTACATTTGTTAAAGTTCCATGTTCAAAGCGCTGCCAAGGTCAACGTTGCCTTTCATCTTCCTGGGGCTCAATGAATATGGTGCTAGCCATGTGTTGAGTCTCATACAATCAATGGTTCTCTTCTTTGTTCCTTCCAAAATCCCTGGCCCTCTGCGAATATTAGAACCTGTTGTTACTGCACCAAACTATCCGTCTGATAAGGGTACACCAGGCACATGCATCACCACCATATGTGCACGACATAGTAATCTCATATCAAGATAAACAGCGCATGACCTTGCGAATGGGGTCCAGTTAGAATTTTCTTCAGGTCGAGTAGCCCATCCCGCTTAAAAGGTCCCTGAATAAGGTTTGTTTAAGGATGTTGAGCAAAACACCCATTTTTCCAAAGGTAAATTATCCAAACCCCAAAGAATTCCTCTCAATATATGGCCATGATGCTCCCCAACTACTTCTGCTCATGATCAGAGGTGCACATATCGTCAGCCACCAAGGGACATGGTTAAGGTCAAACAACTGACAAGCAAATCTGTGCTATTGAGCAGAATATTTGCTGTAGCCCATCTTTTTATACCAAGACAAAACAATGTACATGATGACACTTCCAATCAATTAAGATCAGAAGCCATGAGAGACAAAGCCTGGTACTGCATCCGGGCATTTATTATTATTGACAAAAAGCGCAACTCGAAAGTAACTTATTTATTCATCCTTTGAACAATGATATTACATTTCTGCTGAGTTTATCAGTCCTCTCTATAAACTAAAAAT
>NC_069009.1:1973285-1974198 GCF_001194135.2 Octopus bimaculoides
TTGTCATTGAGTTGGCCGTAGTGATGGATTACATCAGCTATGTTTACCTTAGTGATGGAATTTGGCAATCGTATACAAAAGTTAAGAACTCATCTTTCTATATATTATTATTATTATTATTATTATTATTTTATTAGTCGGATGATATTTCAGCAGTACGTCTGTATTTGTCAGGTTCAAAATAAGAAGTGATAAGAATTCAAAACAATAGAAATTCAAACGTAAAGTATGAACGAGAGTAACCAGTGTCCCCACGTTGATGGAATGGCATCATCAGTTTTTAAGTTACAATTTTATAAGAGGCGAAAAGAAAAAGACAGAAAAAAATTTTAACAAAATGCCCCCAAATTTCGGACCACATGCACGTAGTAGAAAGAATTATCATCACCATCATCATCATCATCATCATCATCATTATTATTATTATTGTTATTATCATTATTTTATGTTTGACTTTTGCTTTGCATTTGTACAAGTTGGCTCCAAGTCTCACCCAGAGACCTCAAGAGACAACAAGTTAGAAGTTCATGTAGGTGTTATGCCTAGGGTACCATATATTTCGATTTGTACATAGTGTTGTTCTAGAGAATGTTTAAGAAACCATAAGAAAATTGTGTTTGTTTTAAAATTTGAGATCACATAGACAGTATTTTACATAGGATATGGGCAGTTCCCATGAGCACTATCTTTTGAATTTCTGCTGTTTTGGGGTTTCCTGGTATCTGAGCTAGGTAGTAATCACCTATTATTATTATTATTATTATTATTATCATCATCATCATCATTATTAAGGCAGTGAGCTGGCAGAATTGTTAGCACGCTGGGCAAAAGGTTAAGCAGCATTTTATCCATCTTCATGTTCTAAGTTCAAATTCCACCAAGGTCCACTTTGCCTTTCATCTTTTTTGGGGGG
>NC_069009.1:1974298-1975529 GCF_001194135.2 Octopus bimaculoides
TATATATATATACATATCTATGCATATATATACATATATTTATACATATATAGGCATATATATATATATGTGCATATATATACATGCATATATATGTGTGCGCATATATATAAATATATATATATTTATGTATCTATACCTTTATATATACACTTATATAAGTATATATATATATATATATATATATATATGCATATTTATATATAGTTATATAAATATGTATATATAAATACATATATGCATGCATGCATATTGTTGTATTTATGCATATATATATGTATACATATATTCATATATACTTACATAAAGGTGTAACTATTTTTTGTATAACCTTTACATCTATATATATATTACATAAATATATATATTTATATATATATATAATATGTAATCACATATATATATATATAACTTTAATGTTTACTTATAAGTAAGGTAAATATAATAACAGACCACAATTTCATTCCTTTGATCAACCTTATGGTTGATTGCAACATTTATGGACGAAAAAAAAAAGACAATTTGTAAGAACTATTAAAAGTGTTAAAATTCTATTCAATTTGCTTACAAGTAACTATGGAGTCTGTGACATCAGTTGCTATTCATGTATACAGATGGTCTGATTTGTAGTTCCTAACAATGAACTGTGTACTATGTCAGCAAAGTGAAATAAGCTCAGTCTTTTGTTTAACATTGAAGCAATGTGATAAATAATGTGCAGTTTATTTGTAGCACAGAGGCCACAGTGTAACCCGACATATGATATTGAGGTAAACACCAGTGTTGTACACATTATATTTTCTTGTTTACCTTACATATGAATAAACATATCAGAATCTATATAGTGTTTCTTTTTTTATCACAGAGTGGAGGCACAATGGCCCAGTGGTTAGGGCATCGGACTCGCGGTCATAGGATCACGGTTTCGATTCCCAGACCGGGCGTTGTGAGTGTTTATTGAGCGAAAACACCTAAAGCTCCACGAGGCTCCGGCAGGGGATGGTGGCGAACCCTGCTGTACTCTTCCACCACAATTTTCTCTCACTCTTACTTACTGTTTCTGTTGTGCCTGTAATTCAAAGGGTCAGCCTTGTCACACTGAATATCCCCGAGAACTATGTTAAGGGTACATGTGCCTGTGGAGTGCTCAGCCACTTGCACGTTAATTTCACGAGCAGTTCTGTTCCTTGATTGGATCAACTGGAACCCTCGACGTCGTAAGCAATGGAGT
>NC_069009.1:1975876-1978325 GCF_001194135.2 Octopus bimaculoides
TATATATATATATATATATATATATATATATATATATGTTTCCCTATCACTCTGCTCTGGGTTCAGTCCCACTGCGTAGCACCTTGGGCAAGTGTCTTCTTCAATAGTCTATAGTCTGCTGATGAGCAAAGACTCAGAAACATGTCCCTGAATGCAGACTAGGCTGGGTGGAGGTGCTTGTCTCCCCCTCATAAACATAAGGACACAGGAAATGTGTCAAGGCTGATAAGAAGTGGTCCAGCTTCCTAGGGCTAAATAGCAGCATTATGATTCCCGTATTGGGACTGTCACGTTAAGTTGACAGTATACAACTACATACAACTCACTTATTATTATAATAAACAAACACAAATTCATGTATGGAATTGATGTTTTGCCCAAGAACACAACACGTCACCCGGTCCAGGAATCGAAACCATAATCTTACGATTATGATGCTGACACCCTGACCGCTAGACCATGCGCCTCCACCATTATTACCAATACAAAGAAAACATTTTCCAGTTGATTTTCAGTAACACCTTCAATCACATGAGTTATCCTTGCTTTTAAGTCTTCTAAAGATCGAGGCTTAGTTGAACAAACGATACTTTTCCTATATGTCCCCAGATAAAGAAATCCAATGGAGTCAAATCTGATGAACATGGAGGCCAAATACCTCTTCCAAAACATCTGTTATGGAATTTCTCATTTAGAAACTACTTAACTTGCAGAACAAAGTGACAAGGTGCACCATCTTTACTCTTTTACTTGTTTCAGTCATTTGACTGCGGCCATGCTGGAGCACCGCCTTTTAGTCGAGCAAATCAACCTCAGGACTTATTCTTTGGAAGCCTAGAATTTATTCTATCAGTCTCTTTTGCCGAACCGCTAGGTTACGGGGACATAAGCACACCACCATCGGTTGTCAAGTGATGCTGGGCGGACAAACACAGACACACAAACACACACACACATATATATATATATATACGACGGGCTTCTTTCAGTTTCCGTTTACCAAGTCCACTCACAAGGCTTTGGTTAACCCGAACCTATAGGAGAAGACACTTGCCTAAGGTGTCACACAGTGGGAATGAACCCAGAACCATGTGGTTGGTAAGCAAGCTACTTACCACACAGCCACTCCTGCGCCTATGTTGAAAAACTGTATTCTCTATCGGTTCGTAGGCATGAGGTGATTTTGTAGCTTTGCATGAAGACTTTATGGACACCCTGTATATGTGTGTATCTATGTCTGTGTGTATTTGTCTATAATATCCTTGTCTTGGCATCATGCGATGGTTGTGGATGAGCACCACAGTCCATCCTCTGGTGAAATATATGTCTGGCCCCAGGGAAATATTATATTGGTGACAAGATGAGCATCCGGCTATAGAAACTCTGCCACAGCATATTACGTCCGACCCATACCAGCGTGGAAAAGTGGGCATTGAAAAACAATGATGGTGATGATGATGATGAGGAGGAGGAGGGAGTTAATTTTGTAAGAGAATGGAGTTAGAAAGAAAGGTAAAAAAAATAAAACATTAAGCTAAGGTGAGTTATATGTTTTTCTTCAATTGCTGTGTGGTTAGGTAGCTTGCTTTGCAACCAGACGGTTTCAGGTTTGGTCCCACTGCATGGCCCCTTGGGCAAGTGCTTTCTGCTATAACCTCTGGTTGACTAATGCCTTGCATGTGAATTTGGTAGAAGGAACTATGAGTAGAAAATTATTAATCTTATACGAGAATGTTGTTGATTGTGACTTTGGAGTTTTGGCCAGCTAAGCCATTGTCAGATATATATAGACATATCTATGTGTGCATGTTGTTGTGTCTGAGTTTCTCCCCCACCGCTTCTTAATAACCAGTGTTGGTTTGTTCACGTCCCCATAACCTAGCGGTTCAGTACAAGAGATTGATAAAATAAGTGCCAGGCTTAAAAAACCAAATAGAAAAAATGTACTAGGCTTGATCCGTTTGGCTAACAATAAAATTCTTCATGGCAGTGCCCCAGTATGGCCACAATCTAATGAATGAAATAGGTAAAAGATAAAAGGTGTACATATATATGTATATATGTATATATAGGTGCAGGAGTGGCTATGTGGTAAGTAGCTTGCTTACCAACTACATGGTTCCGGGTTCAGTCCCACTGTGTGACACCTTGGGCAAGTGTCTTCTACTATAGCCTCGGGCCGACCAAAGCCTTATGAGTGGATTTGGTAGACAGAAACTGAAAGAAGCCCGTCGTATACATGTATATATGTGTGTGTTTGTGTGTCTGTGTTTGTCCCCCCAACATCGCTTGACAACTGCTGCTGGTGTGTTTACATCCCCGTAACTTAGCGGTTCGGCAAAAAGAGACTGATAGAATAAGTACTAGGCTTACAAAGAATAAGTCCTGGGGTCGATTTGCTCGACTAGGGGGCGGTGCTCCAGCATGGCCGCAGTCAAAAATGACTGAA
>NC_069009.1:1980460-1983157 GCF_001194135.2 Octopus bimaculoides
ATATGTATAAACGTGTGTATATATATATATATATATATATATAAACACATACATACATAAAGTGTATGTGTATATAGTGTATATATATATATAGTGTATGTATGAAAATGTATATATTAAATGCATAAACGTGTATATATTATATAAACACATATACATATTAAGTCTGTATATATACATGTCACACATATTAAAGTATATACACAGTTCTATTCTATTCGTTCTGCCAAACCTATTTATATACACGGTGTATGTAATCCATATCTAATCTATTATGTATTCTTATGGCAGTGTCTACGTGTATATAAGCTATTGTATACCTACTTCATTACATAGTGTGTATGTATCTATATATATATACACACACACGCGCACACAATCCATGCATATATTACTTTACACTTGTGTATTTATAATACTTATGTGTATATATTACTATATTTCATGTATGTTTATTACAATAATTAATATATTGTACATACAATTTTCACATAAATTGTGTATACATTTTTTGCTGTTGATGTATAAAACTAGACATACGTTGTGTATACGCACATTACATGATCATGATACTAATTAATAAGCAGATTTCTTTATAGATATATTCCTACACACACACACATATATATATATAATAAATTTATACCTGCGATTACTGTTTATATACATACATATATATATATACACACACACACACACACATATATATATTTAACAGTAAGTACTATGTCTTAGGAAATATATAGCATAGGAAATGTATATATATTACCTTTATATATAAAACATTGTATATGTTTATATAATATACAACACATGTTCAATATATATTTATACATATGTATGTATTATATACTTATACTATACATTATATATATGTATAATATACATTTATATATGTATATAAATATATTGTCTTTGTTTTTTTTTCCAGATTTCTCATTTCCCATTGAAAGGATATTTAAATTTCCTTTTTTTTTTTGCTAATCATCACCATCTGGAGACAAAGTCTGACGAAAAGCACCGGTTGATGTCTTAATTTCCCCCTGCCTGGATATATATATAGATATACATATATACATTTCCCCCCCCCCCCTGAAAAATATTAAAAAAAAATTAACAAAAAAATCCGATACCACTAACTGCCATATATATATATATATATGTAAATTGCACTCCACGTGATATTGTAGTGTTAAAATAATACAAATTTGTGACTTGAAAGACACGACGAACATTGCGATTGAACTTTGCAACCCAGCCTTAACACAAGGTCACAACATACATTACACATACACACACATCTCATTCAAATATACAGACACATACACGCTTGTGCGTGTTTCTCTCTCACACACACACATACATATACATAAACTCAGACAATTAAGACACATTTAATATATACATATATATATATATAAATATATATATGTATATACAATATATATAGACATTTACATGCACACACATACACCTATATATATAATATATACGCCCTATACAAGGGCCAGATCTCATGTAAACGACCCTAACGGTCTCCCCCCCTCTCTGTCCCTATATCTACTTCAAACTTGAAAAACCTAACTGCCTTTCGCCGCCCCCCTTTCTTCTTCACACAAAAGAGTCATGGATTCATAACTCCTACTGCTTTCCTGCTGCTGCGCCCTACTTCCGCTCTGCTGTTTCTCTACTGCTATAGGCATCATCGTTCGTTGAACCTCAGACGTCCGTTGTTCCAACTGCTTTAAAACAATTTCAACTTTGCATCTTCGGTCCTACTACTACTACTACCACTACTACTGCTGCGAGGAGGGAAGTACAACGCTGCTTCTCGACTGCAATACTACTGCAGCTTCGGCCAGAACGGAATACATTGTTGATTTCTCAACTGCAATACTACTGCAGCTTCGGCCCGCCGCTCTGAGGACGGAATACATTGTTGATTTCTCAACTGCAATACCACTGCAGCATCGGCCAGCTGCTCTGAGGACGGAGTAATATCGCTGTTTTGTCCAACAGCAAATACCACTGCAGCGTCGGTCCGGCTCTCCTGTCGGCAGTGGGTGTCACTTTTTTGTCAATTGTATAAAGATCGCTGCTGCTGCTGTTTCCGTTGTGCTTCCCGGATACTCCACAACCGGATATTGCGTAACGCGACAACACCGCCGCGACCACCACCGCAGAGTCATTCAACATCTTTATCGGACCAGCTTCAAGGCTATAAGCTCGTTCGTCAGCTGACAGAGTATATATATATACATATATATATTATATATATCTCTGCGTCACACGGTTCTCCGCCACCCTAGTAACAGCACCTACCAACCTACCTACCTCACAGCTGTTGCTGCTCCAGGGCCAGGACCGAACCGCCAAACCAACCAGCCAACCTGTTTTTGTTTTTGGTGGGGGAATAAAGCACTCTTTGCCTTAATGCCGACCACTCCTGAGTGGTTGGTGTTATTTTCTAAAGCAGGTATTTAAGCACCACCACCATCACCGCTACTACTATTACCTCGCCAGGGCATATTTATTTACCAGATCACCATAAACAGCAACAACAAGGACTATTATTATTATTATTACGACTAAAATCCTGTTTGGTATACACTATACAAATCACATCTAGACCAACCCTTGTTTTGTCACCATCTCTCTCAACTTGTTCATCAGAAGCAGTAGCGACACCATCCACTA
>NC_069009.1:1983291-1983889 GCF_001194135.2 Octopus bimaculoides
CCCTTTCTGTAATCATCATCATCATCCCTGACGGAGAAAAACAAAAACTCGATCCATCGTCCTCACCACCACCACCTGAGTGAAGAAGGAAGAAGGAAAAAAAAAGAAACAGAGGTGGCCAGTCGGTTTGGTTTGGCCTGGTTTTGATTGGTTGGTGCGTGCCGGTAAGGGGGTAACACGTGGCCCCTAGGCGCCAGCCAGCCAAGACCTGGAACGGAACCAGGCTAAGCCGAGCCATGTCTTCTGTTCATTACAAATTCAAGAGCTGTCTCAATTATGACACGGTCACCTTCGACGGCCTGCACATATCCCTGGCCGATCTCAAGAAGGCCATTATCCAACAGAAGAAGCTGGGCAAGTCGGTGGAGTTCGATCTACAGATCACCAACGCCCAAAGCAACGAACGTGAGTACACCAATTAATTGTTATTACGTTCTGAGTTCAAATTCCGCCCGAGTCGACCTTTGCCTTTCATCCTTTCGCGGATCCTAGCATTGCTGGCCTTGTGGCAAAATTTGAAATTATTATTGTTACTTTGATCGATGTTAACCCCCCCCCCTGACATGTTTTGTGCGTTGTAATTCGTTCTTTTATATTG
>NC_069009.1:1984750-1992418 GCF_001194135.2 Octopus bimaculoides
CAAAGCATTGTGAGTGGATTTGGTAGACGGAAACTGAAAGAAGCCCATCGTATATATGTATATATATATATGTGTGTCTGTGTTTGTCCCCCCAACATCGCTTGACAACCGATGCTGGTGTGTTTACGTCCCCGTAACTTAGTGGTTCGGGAACAGAGACCGATAGAATAAGTACTAGGCTTACAAAGAATAAGTCCTGGGGTCGATTTGCTCGACTAAAAGGCGGTGCTCCAGCATAGCCGCAGTCAAATGACTGAAACAAGTAAAAGAGTAATTTGCTCCGTCTGGACCGTTAATACAACAGATGGACTTGAAACGTTTTCCAATTAAGAAGTTAATGTATGCATCATTATTGTTAATGACATGTATTTATCAATTGGAATTTTGTCTTAACAAGGATCTCTAATGAACTTCGTTTATTTTATGTTCCCTATTCTCTAACTCTATCTCCCCCTCCTTGGGGGAATCACGTACGTTGTACGATACTGTTTTTTTTTTAATTGTAACAATTACAGAAATTACGAACAAACCAGAACAACGGAATACAATGGAAAAGCACGTTGGGTTTTTTTTTCTTTCTATTTTTCGAACACTCCTAAACGGTTCGGATGGAAGTCAATATAAAACCCGAAACGGGAGGGCGAAACGAAATGCTTTTCGTTTCAGTGTAAATTATATTATATACGTATATTTACGTGTTTGCGTGTAGTACTTATATGTATGTAGTATTTCTCTCTCTATGTATGTATGTGAATATATATATATATATATATATATACACACACTCATATATTTATATATACACACATATATTTATACACACACACACATATTTTTTATATATACACATATATTTATACATACACACACATATATATATTTATA
Source organism: Octopus bimaculoides (assembly GCF_001194135.2). Lineage (NCBI taxonomy): Eukaryota > Metazoa > Mollusca > Cephalopoda > Octopoda > Octopodidae > Octopus > Octopus bimaculoides. Next base: position 1,985,636 of record NC_069009.1, read on the forward strand.
CATACACATATATATTTATACATACACATATATATATTTATATGCACACAGACACACACACACACACACACATATATATATATACACACACACAATATATATACACACATATATATATATGCTTGTGTGTATTTGTTTCCCATCTCTTGACTATTGTCGATGTTGACCTGTTGATGTCCCCGTGTATATCAAAATTGGTTTCAGCTATTGTCATTGTAATCTCGTGACTGGCCACTCCTGTCTGGCTAATGTCCTAGTTTAGTGCCGGATTTGAAACGGAAATCAAAATTACCAGCCTCATTCATGCCTTCCGTTTAAATCGAAACCAACTCTAATGACGAAATCTGAAACGTGTACCATTTTTTTTTTTGTCTTCTCTGTTTGTCCGAGTTGTTGGACTGTGGCCATGCTGAAGCACCACCTTAAATTTTTTATCGAGAGCCCTAAACACGCGTGTGCGTATTCTTTACTTTCGCCGGCGTTACTTCGGTATTGGTCTAGAGCAGCGGTTCTCAATCAGGGTCCATAAGGCCCTCGAGGGTTCACATTAGATTTTTGGGGGTTCGTACAACAAAATAGTAAATTAGGGATCTACAATAGTATCTTAAGGGGTGCTAACGTGGAAGTACAGAATACGCATACCACCCGTTTTCGGCGTAACCCGAAACACTGGATGTGCGTATTGCTTTAGACGTATGTTTTGCAAGAAACATCTAGATTTCTTTCATAGTTCGATCTACACAAATTAATGTGTGAAACCGCCTTTGGCTCTGTAGTACAAACGTCTTGTTTGCATAAGTTTTGAATTAAAATCTTCCACCAAAATTAGTCACAATCTATGTTCCTAACACTAGCTGAATAATAACTAAGTTCTTTTACTAAATTCTTTGTTATATTTAAAATTAATTGAAAGAAACACAGAGCATTGCAACAGAAATATGGTAACAAAAGGGTTAAGGGCTTTCTACTACAGCCCTGGGCTGATCAACGCTTTGTGAGTGGAGTTTGTGTGTGTGTGTGTGTTCTTGCATTGGCTTCGTATAATTGTAAACGAGTGTCACTGTCATACAAGCGGTATCCTTCCTTACCAATATTCTGTTAACATGCCACCAGCATGAGTGCCAGTAAGGTGAAGCTGGAAACGATCGCGCTCAAATGGTGCTTTTTACGGAAACAGTGATTCCGCTCAAATGGTGCTTTTTACGGAAACAGTGATTCCGCTCGGATGATGCTGTTAGCGCACCACTGGCATCGAATTGAGATGCATAAATAAGGTCGTCATTGACTTCTGACCAATCAACTTTACAATAATTGGCGCACCAGCTCCCGTCAGCAATAGCTTCCCTTAGGTTTGGTTATCGATTGCCACTGTGTTGGATGACCATCATGTCACAGAGACATTGAGGCAACCTCGTATTTGTTTACAAGACTGCTTGAAACTCCAAAATTTTTGACTAACTCCAGTATTATCGCATAATACAGAATGTCGTGTGTGACTTTTACCTGAGAATGTACCTTAAGAATGTAAAAATATAAAACGAAGCTATGTAGACCTGTAGACCGACTTATGAACAGCCAGTCGGAACCAATTGTGGTCGTAAGTCGAATCAAATGAAACTAAGTCAAATTTGAAACCCATTTACATAAATCATCAGGGATGTTATGTTAATCAAAATATCATTATTGTATTATATGCTTTGAGACATACGTAATTAAGTTTCAGTGTATTTAAATCAGTAACAGTGGTCTAATTAACATAACATTTCTGAAGATTTGGAGTAAATTGTTTAGAAATAAATTTGTATAAAATTAGCTTCATTGAATTTAAATTATGTATGACAATTATGTAATTGTTCATTTGGTGCTGTTTATCTTAATGAAACAGCTGTCGAGCATACTTTTATGGGGAAAATGTTGCTCTTTACCCTTTAGTGTTCAGATTACTGTCAAATATAATGTTTGATTTATGTCATTTTGAATTTATCATACCTTGTAGTTTAGAGATTTCAATGTTATTCTTTGTAGGCCTAGTACTTATTCTATCCGTCTCTTTTGCCGAACCGCTAAGTTATGTGGACGTAAACACACCAGCATCGGTTGTCAAGTGGTGTTGGGGGGACAAACACAGACACGCAAACATACACACATACATATATATATATATATATATATATATATATATATATATATATATATATATATATATATATATATATATACACATATATATACATATATACGACGGGCTTCTTTCAGTTTCCGTCTACCAAATCCACTCACAAGGCTTTGGTCGGCTCGAGGCTATAGTAGAAGACACTTGCCCAAGATGCCACGCAGTGGGACTGAACCCAGAACCATGAGGTTCGTAAGCAAGCTACTTACCACTTTCTGTCACAACATATGAACGAGAAAGGAAGGGGTGATGGCAAACTTTGGAGTGGGATGATGGAAGTTCTATGGTGAAAAGAAAGAAAAAAATCAAACAGCGTTTCAACTCTGTGCATGTACAAGAGAAAGTGTGAATATTTGTATCTGTGATTTATTATGTACCTTATATATAAAATACTACAATTAGCTATCATTTTTGACAGCACGCGGCCAGCAGGTGCTATGTAATAGTACTAGGGTGTCTATGTTTTTCTGTGTGTCTGTGTTACACCTGTGTTTCTCCTAAAGAAAAGTGTCATCCAGTACACTTAAATTATGCCTAGGATGTATCTTTAACTATGTTTTTATTCCATTGAAACAGATGTTAAAAACAATTAAAACATGAATTATAGAAAAATTTTAAGCTTTTCAGCTTTTATCCATCTAAATGTGTTCATATACACTATATATATATATATACATATAAATATGTAAATGTCATGTGTTTGTAGCTATGTGTATATATTCTTATACACACACACCATTAAATAAATGTTTGTGGATGTGTGGTAAGACGTCTATTTGTTAGTCACATGCTTCCGGGTTCAGTCCCACTGCATGGCACCTTGGGCAAGTATCTTCTATAGCCCTGGGACAACCAAAACCTTGTGGGCGGATTTGCTAGATGGAAACTGAAAGAAGCCTGTCGTATATATACATGTATTTGTGTGTGTCTGTGTTTGTCCCCTCAACATCGCTTGACAACCAATGCTGGTGTGTTTACGTCAACGTAACTTAGCGGTTCAGCAAAAGAGACCGATAGAATAAGTACTAGGCTTACAAAGAATAAGTCCTAGGGTCGATTTGCTTGACTAAAGGCGGTGCTCCAGCATGGCCACAGTCAAATGACTGAAACAAGTAAAAGAGTAACAGGCAAATGTTAGCAACTGGAAGAGCATTTTGGTTGTAAAAGACCAACCTCAACAAATTCAGTCTGACACATGCAAGCATGGAAAAATGTATGTTAAAGGATGATGATAATGATGTGTGTGTGTACCCTTGTCTTCGCATTTCCAGTCCATGCTGACAATGTAAGCATTGAAAAGTGGTCGTTAAACAATGGTGAATGGGACAGACGCTTTATTTTTTTTTTTTTGGTTTGAATCTAGATGAAAATTCACACCAATGCCTCTTTCTGTGTGAGACATTGTTCTGTGTAAATGATTGTCTTTATCATTGTTTGTATCAACGCAATGAGATTACATTTGCGGGGAACCTAACAGAGGAGACAGTGAAATGAGATAAAATATTTTACATCACATGTTCTAAACAATGTGGCTATATAACAAAGCAATGGTTTTATAAGTGACAAACACTGAGCACATTTTAACAGTTTTTTTTTTTTTTAATTTTACTTGTTTGTTGTTTTTTGACTGTGGCCATGTTGGGTTTTAGTCAAACGAATCAACCTCGTTAGTTTGTTTTTAAGCCTAATACTTGGTCTAGCGGTCCGTTTTTGCGTAACCCCTAAGTTACTGGGACATAAATACACACACACACTCATACATACATACATATACAAGTGGGTGCTGAAAACTTCATGGTAGCAGGCACTTGCCCAAGGTGCCATGTAGTGGGACTGATCTCAGAACCATGTGGTTGAGAAGCAAGCTTCATATAACACAGCCATAGATGTATAAAAATGTTTATACGTACTTATATATACAGGGTGCGCTGAATTAAACTGTCATCTAAATTACGCAAAAATGAAAATAACACTGACATCTCATTTTAACATATAATTACCAAAATTGCATAAAAATTATCTTGAAATACTAAAGAGTAAATTTATTCAATAAAATCGCCACTGAGTTCAACCACAGCCTTCAGACGAACTCGGAATCTCCTGCAACTCTTCTGGAAGGTCGCCTTGTTTAAGTTGGTGAATGCTGCTATAACCCTTGCCTTCAGTTCATCTTTGGTGTTACAAGGAGTTTTGGTCTCTTGCCCAACTGTCCCTCCACACATAATAATCAAGGGAGTTGCAGTCTGGGGAGTTTGGCCAGATGTTAGGGGTGATGTGGTTGCAGAAATTGTCTGACATCCATGACTGGGTTCTTTTGCTTGTGTGACGTAGTGCAGAGTCCTATTGCCAAACATAGGGTCTTCCAGCAGCCACCCTCTCAAACCCAGGGCAGCACTATCTCCTTCAGGCACTTGATGTAGGCCTCCATGTTGAGTGTGGGGTCTTGTGGGAAAATGGAGACATAACGTTGCTATCACTAGTGATCACTCCAGACACCATGGTGTTGCCTGGCTGTTTGATTTTTATCACTCTCGGTACATGTCCTCAGATTGACACCCAAACACTCTGAAATGTTCGTATTTGGAGCTTCTGGCATGAATGCCAAGCAGCATAGCATGTTTCCAAATTTCTGGCAGAATGAATTGCATGATGGTCCTGATTTTCTCACAGATGATCCACAACTGACCCTACTATACTGTGCAGTCGATAAAATCAAAATCAAACAATGCACATTTGTGAAATTAAAAATATACAATGGTGACAATTTACCTATTGCACCCTGTGTGTGTGTGTTTGTATATGTGTGTGTGTATATATTTATCTACACAGATGTGTGTATTTGTATATGTGCATGTTTTATTTATGTGTATATATTTATCTGTATAGATGTTTGTGGATTTGTATATGTGTATATATCTACATAGATATGTGTGTATGTGTGTGTGTGTGTGTGTATGTATATATATATATATATATATATATATATAGATAGATAGGTGTGTATGTAGATGTATGTGTATATATATCTACATAGATATGTGTGTATGTAGATGTATGTGTATATATATCTACATAGATGTGTGCGTGTATATGTATGTGTATATTTATCTGCATAGATATGTGTGTGTTTGTGTACTTGTATGTGCATATATTTATCAGCATAGATATGTTTGTGTATATGTTCATCTGCATAGATATATGTATATATGTGTGTGCATGAATATTTATGTATCTAGTATGTATGAAAGTTCATCTTTTAGTAAAAACTGGAATTGAAAGCCTAAGAGAACATAACATTAGTATGATAGGAGTGGTGGTCCTGGTAGGAGGAGTAGTAGTATGAGCCGTTGCTAGTCTGTGTGTCATTTATTCTCACAGAAAACATTAAGATATTCAGTTGAATTTTTGTTTTAAATAAACAACTTTGAATTTGCAGAGGACATTGACACCCCCCCCCCTCTGGTATATATTCATTCCTGCACATATACAGGCATGCACATACACAAGCATATAACATACATACGTGAATAATACGTGTTTGTGTGTACACCCACACACACATACATACATACATACACATGGGTATATACTCTTTTACTTGTTTCAGTCATTTGACTGCGGCCATGCTGGAGCACCGCCTTTAGTTGAGAAAATCGACCCCAGGACTTATTCTTTGTAAGCCTAGTACTTATTCTATCGGTCTCTTTTTGCAGAACTTTTAAGTTACGGGGACGTAAACACACCAGCATCAGTTGTCAAGCGATGTTGGGGGGACAAACACATATATATATACAACGGGCTTCTTTCAGTTTCAGTCTACCAAATCCACTCACAGGGCTTTGATTGGCCCGAGGCTATAGTAGAAGACACTTGCCCAAGGTGCCATGCAGTGGGACTGAACCCAGAGCTATGTGGTTGGTAAGCAAGCTACTTAGCACACAGCCACTCCTGCGCCTATAAGGAGTTTTGTCTCTTTACTTTTGAGATGGTTGTGTATACTGTGTGTCAAGAGGTTCATTATCCTAGTAAAACAAACACAAAATATATGCCATTATGCATGTTCACGTGTGCATTTGGTGAGATACAGACACACAGCATGTGGTACATCTGTATGTAATAACATCATATGCATGTCTACATATGCTGACATAATCATAATTATTGTTACTTCTGCATTCCCTGGCATAATTATTTGGTTATCCCTTTCAGGGTGGGGGCATACAGCCTGGGTTCAAATTTAATTCAATGAAATTGGGACCCTTTCATCTGTATATTCTACATTTGTGTATTTGTTCATTGAAATTTTGATGGAAGATTTTAATATAGATCACTTTAACCCTTTTGTTACCATATTTCTGTTAAAATACATTTTTTTTTTACTCTTTTTACTTATTTCAGTCATTTGATTGTGGCCATGCTGGAGCACCGCCTTTAGTCGAGCAAATCGACCCTAGCACTTAGTATTTTAAACCTAGTACTTATTCTATCAGTCTCTTTTACTGAACCGCTAAGTTACGGGCACATAAACACACCAGCATCGGTTGTCAAGCGATGTTGGGGGACAAACACAGACACACAAACATATATATGTATATATACGACGGGCTTCT
>NC_069009.1:1992428-1994567 GCF_001194135.2 Octopus bimaculoides
CAAGCGATGTTGGGGGACAAACACAGACACACAAACATATATATGTATATATACGACGGGCTTCTTTTAGTTTCCGTCTACCAAATCCACTCACAAGGCTTTGGTCAGTTTGAGACTATAGTAGAAGACACTTGCCAAAGGTGCTATGCAGTTGGAATGAACCCGGAACCATGTGGTTGGTGAGCAAGCTACTTACCACACAACCACTCCTGCACCTATTTACTAATTTTTAGAACAACATTATTGGGTAGGTGTTAGGGTCCACATCAAGGTAATTTGAATATAAAACATGCAGAATATTTTGGCTGGATATGGCCGGTTTAAATGGTAAAGGATTAAACATAGCCTGTGATGTATAAACAGAGGCATCATCAAACGGATTGATATCAAAAGGGTTAAAAGCTGGTCTCGTTGATATTTAATAATTAAGGACCCAGTTTAATTTGTTCTTCCTAATGGACTAATTAGTGTCTTCGTTTTCTTTAACAGGTTACGTTTGTGATGATGCTCTCATACCGAAGAATGCGTCTGTCATTGTTACCAGAGTTCCAGTGAATGAGCCACAACGGTCACAAATGAGAACATGGTGTGTATATTTAAGAATATTATTTGGTTGTGAAGTGATGATTGGCGGCTGTGGTGGCATGCCAAGGGTTTTGTGGTGTCATAGGGATCGCGGTTTCGATTCCCAGACCGGGCTTTGTGCGTGTTTATTGAGCGAAAACACCTAAAAGCCCCATGAGGCTCCGGCAGGGGATGGTGGCGAACCCTGCTGTACTCTTCCACCACAACTTTCTCTCACTCTTACTTCCTGTTTCTGTTGTACCTGTAATTCAAAGGGTCAGCCTTGTCAGATTGTGTCACGCTGAATATTCCCGAGAACTACGTTAAGGGTACACGTGTCTGTGGAGTGCTCAGCCACTTGCACATTAATTTCACGAGCAGGCTGTTTCGTCGATCGGATCAACTGGAACCCTCGACGTTGTAAGTGACGGAGTGCCAACATATATATATCATCATCATATGTCCGTTGTGCATGCTGGAAGGCTACACCAGACTCCAGTCTGATTTGACAAGGCTTTCTATGGCTAGATGCCCTTCCTAACGCCAACCACTCTGAGAGTTCATACTTACATATACATATTATACTTATTACACACACATACATATATGTATTACACACATATGTTATAATTGTTACATATTCATGTATTATACTTATAGTATATATATATTATAAAGCAGTTATTTTGTTTCACACAGATTGAAATATAGGAAAAATAGTTGAAAATGCACTGAGAATAGTTAAAATATTTTTATAAAGATTTAACAGGTTTCATAGTTTACACTGATTTTCATAAAGTTGAAATAGAAAGACATCTTTATTTCAACTATTTGAAAATCATTGTAAACTGAAACCGGTTAAATCCTTCAACTTCTATTTTACATATAGATAGTGAGAGGTATACAGGCAGTGTCAGTTTGATGGGTAGGAATTAACTAATATACAGCTAAAACATTTGGTCACTATAAAGAACCTGTCTATGCTGATTGTTCTCCAAGAATCTTCATCTGTCGTTTACAACAGGCACGTGAAAAGTCATTCGAGCGAGATCGTTGCCAGTGCCGCTGGACTGTGCAGGTGGTACATAAAATACACCATTTGAGCGTGGCCGTTGCTAGTGCCGCCTGACTGACCTTCGTGCCTGTGGCACATAAAAGCACCCACTACACTCTAGGAGTGGTTGGCGTTAGGAAGGGCATCCAGCTGTAGAAACTCTGCCTGATCAGATTGGAGCCTGGTGCAGCCATCTGGTTTCACCAGTCCTCAGTCAAATCGTCCAACCCATGCTAGCATGGAAAGCGGATGTTAAACGATGATGATGATGTGTGTTGTGACTTACTGCATTTTCTGTGTATCAGTTAGTGGAGTGTACGGCAAGTACTGCTCCTTGTCTAGTTAGTCCCTTTCTTCACTAAATATATGAACCCTTATTTCGAAATTCTAGAAAAGTTTTATTCTCAGATTGTTCTTTTTACACAGTCTTCCTTTTTTTTTCTCTCTCTTCTTTCCCTTAGGCTACCACGAAGTGATGACTACCGTAAAAGTGTATGTATCTTGATTTTTTCCCTTTTTGC
>NC_069009.1:1996712-1997630 GCF_001194135.2 Octopus bimaculoides
ATGTATATATATATATATATATAGGTTATGTATGTATATATATATATATAGGTTATGTATGTGTATATATATATATAGGTTATATATGTGTATATATATATATAGGTTATGTATGTATATGTATATAGTTTATATATGTATATGTATATAGTTTATATATGTATATATATATAGTTTATGTATGCATACATATATATATATATATATATATACACACACATATATGTATATGTATGTATACATATATCATTTGCTTTTGTTTAAATATTTGTGTTTTCAAGGGTCAACATTTCTGACCCTTTGTACATGTAATGTCATCACTGATGGGGATATTTATTTTTTTAATTTGTGATTCAGAAGCATTTAAAAAAATTTTTTTTTTGTGAGGCGGTGGGGTGGGAACAAGGAAAGGACTGTTTGTTAACCCTTTAGCATCTAGATTTCTCTGCCAAGTGTGTTAATGCTTATCTATTCATTGTTTTGAATTAATCCTGCATTATTTGATAGCTTCAAAAAATGTCAGTAGGATTAGTTTTAGAACTGCCCTGTTGGGTAGGTGTGACAGGCCAGATCTGGTTGGCTTGATCATAGAAATGGTTGGTTTAAGTGCTAAAGGGTTAAAGAACGGCCAGGGTTGATTGGGATGGTCAGCATTTCCTAATTTTGTCTTCAGATTCTGGCAGAACAGAGGTGGAGGAAATAGTAAAAAAAAAAAAAAGAAGAAAAAAAGCAGACTGCAATTTGTGAATCCAAATACCCAGTCTTCATCTTCATTGTTGGAGACTGCAAATGGCCCTTTTATGTTTTGAGTTCAAATCTCACAAAGGGATTTCCTGGATAGAATTCTGCTTTAAGCACCTCTATAACTTTTTGGCTTTGGAATTTTCAGAAATTTTTTTTGCGGATTTGTCTTTTATA
>NC_069009.1:1999606-2003122 GCF_001194135.2 Octopus bimaculoides
TGAATAATTAATGTCTGGAACCCCCCCCTCCAAGCACCTGCGTTTTAGTTAATTTTTAAATTCTAATTAATTTTGGGAGAATTCAGGAAATTGAAGTGGGGTGATGTATTATCTTAATTTTTAAAATTTATTTTTGGGGGGTGTCTTGTGTCTCTTGCAGGAAATTTTGTAAGAGTTTTATTATTAATAATAAAAGAAAAAAAAATTTGTATTTTTTTTTAACACCTGTCTTAACGACATCCAATGATTGTAATCCTAAATTATCAATCTCTTGTTTGTTTTATATAATTTTTTTTTTTTTGTGTGTGAATATATATATATTTATATATAAATATGTTTTTGAATTGGCTTATTTGCAAAGATGGAAGCTGGCTTCCATGCACCCAATTTCCCTCTCGCTGTCCCCCAAATGTGTTGTTGTTTGCCTCCAAGTCAACCCTGATCAAGCAGACCTGTGGTCAAGGCTTTACTCTAACCACAACCACCTCAGGTCCTTTTTTTTTTTTTTTTTTTTTTTTTTTTTTTTTTGGTTATTAAATTGCAGAGTGTAGTTCAAGTGGATTTAGCTACTATTTCTAACAGGTCAAACAAAACCTTACAGAGCCTTCCTTGGCCCTCACATGACTCTTATCTCTTCTGTGTATGTGTGTATGTATGCGTCCACCTATTCACAGGTGGAACGGAAGTGGCCCTCTTTGAATTGGAGAATCAACCTAATCCTTCATCTGTCTTTGCATGAAGGATTTCCCTACTTTTATCTGGGACAAATCGGCCCCTGTGCATATTTTTTTCTCTTGTGCCAGCCCCACTGATCTCCATAGTTTTTCTTTGGCATTACTACAGTTCTACTCTACTGTACTTGTTTATATCTAGTCAATGGAGCCGTTGCTATGGTCAGCTGGGTACTTTGCTGCAAGCTAGGTACCCTGCTGCCAGCTGGGTACTCTCTCAATTATTTATATCTGGTTGGCGAAGCTAGTGTTTTGTTTATGATCAGCACATTTCAGTGTCAATTGGGTAGCTTATTGCTGCTCCTCCTGGGCCCACTGTTGAGATCTCTGAACATGAAACCTATGGTAGCCTGGTTAACCTACAAAAAAAAAAGTACATACATACATACATGCATGCATGCAGGCTCTCCACTTGTGACTGAGGATGACCATCACTGACCATTGCACAAAGAAAATGTTTGGCAGTGCCCATGTATGAGGTTATCTGCACCTGCAGTTGGCTGCCATGCTCAACATGACGCCCACCTCCTAATCGATTTGGCATTAGAAAGTTGCCTCACTGGTGATTGCACAACCTTAAATTTTAGGTCCAATAAGGCTTAGCATAAACCTTACAGACCATCCATGAATATGCATGTGTGTGTGTATATATATATATATATATATATATATATTATCATCATTTAATGTCTGCTCTCCATGCTGGCATGAGTTGGACAGTTTGGCATGGAGCTGGCTAACAGGGGAGCTGTCCAAACTCCAACTATTTGTTGTGGGATGATCTATACGGCTGGATGCTCTTTCTAATGCCAACTACTTAGCAGTGGGTGTGCTGGGTGCCTGTTAGGTGTCATCAGCACAGGTGCATTAACGCGGCACTGCACGAGTGGGTTTTCATGTGGTGTGGCATCAACGCCTGAAAGGACAATCCCTGTATGGTGCGAAAGACTGGTTTTACTTAGCTTGATATCTTATCAAGTGTAGCTAATTGCCACATCTCCCGATCCCTTGTCCTTTCCTCAGTGAGGGCCCAGTGTCCGATACACACACACACACACACACACTTTGCTGTGTTTAGTATATAGTAGCTTTGGAGTAAACGCTTTCAGGTCCTCGTGTTGGGGATTGAACCAAACATCACTTGGTTACTGGGTCGCTTGTCATGGTTGGCATTGTGTTTTCTATTCTAAGTTACCCGCCAATTCCCTTTTTATTTATTTCTACTCTACTACCCCTATTCTTCCAACATCTTTTGTTTTGTATCAGAAAATATATTTTATTTTTCTATTGTGTGTGTGTATATATATATATATATATATATAATCTAACCTCATATTTGGTCTCTGTATATAAATATTTGTTTTAAATAAAGATATAAGCTCTGTGTTGTCTTATTTATTTATTTCCATATTTAGTAATGTATTAAGTATGTGTGTGTGTGTGTGCGTGTGCATATATTGATATCCATATGTAATTTATATATGGTGATATACGTATATAATTTATATTATCTCCTTTGTGTGTTAAATTCCGTTGCACGAGATTTGTATGCATGTAGACATGCATAGGTTTATACATACACATATCACACCTTGGTACTGTGTAAACTTGGATCCATATTGATAGGCCTCAAATGTTCGAGTAAATACTTAGGGTATGCAAATTAGTCACCCCAGCTTTGTGTAGCTACTGGATTTGGGTGTGTATATATAAACAGCTTTGGCTACTTATTTCTCATGGTGTTGGTTAAGTGATGTAGAATCCTGTAACAAGGGATCAATAAGGTTCGAAAATTGATTAACCCTTTAGCGTTCAGATTACTCTGTCAAACGCAATGCTTTGAATTAATCGTGCATTATCTCATAGCATTGGGATTGTTTGTTTAGAATTACATTGTTGGGTAGGCGTAAGATGCCGGATCTGGCTATTTTGAACACAATACTGGTAGAATATATATAGGCCGGATATGGCTAGTTTAACTGGAACCCTCGTCGTCGTAAGCGACGGAGTGTCAACAACATTCCCCCCACTCTTTTTTATTAATTAATTTTTTTTACCATATTTCTGTTTAAATATACTGCCTTTGTTTCATTGAATTTTGAAAAGGAAGAATTTGGCAAAACAAGTAATGTTAAATCTCTGAACGAGGTATTAACAGTAACTGCACGACAAGGTGAAGTATATTTGCCACTTAAATGTGGCTGACCCCTAAGGGTGGATGTTACTGTTGCTTTTAGTCCCAGGAGAACATCTCCTCCAGCTGGCTATTGAGTTACTGTTAATACCTCGTTCAGAGATTTAACATTGCTTGTTTTCACTTTTTCGAGATCAGTGAATAATTTCACTGGAAAAAGTTATATATATTTGCAAAGGAATGTCTTTCGCATCGAAGGTCGTCGATTGTCGTACGCTGAGGACCGGTAAATACCCAGAAACTCGAGTTCGTGCGTATCGCAGATCGAGATGGGAAGGATGACTTCCCTTTGCAAATACAGACAGGACACAGATGTGTGTCAATAGCCAGCTGGAGGAGATGTTCTCCTGGGGCTAAAAGCATTAGTAAAACAGCTTTGTCATTATTAAGCTGGCATTTGGAACATAAGTTATCATGAAATTTTGAATGGGAGGTTTAAATTTAGCTTACTTTAACACTTTGGTTTGCATATTTCTGTTGAAATACACTGCTTTTGGTTCAAATGATTTTGAAAATAGTGAAAAATTTGTTAAAATAATTATTAAGTTGAAGTTTGGAACATAAGTTATTGAATTTTGATGGGGAGTTTTG
>NC_069009.1:2003419-2007201 GCF_001194135.2 Octopus bimaculoides
TTTATTGAGTGAAAACACCTAAACTTCCACGAGGCTCCGGCAGGGGATGGTGGCGAACCCTGCTGTACTCTTTCACCACAACTTTCTCTCACTCTTACTTCCTGTTTCTGTTGTGCCTGTAATTCAAAGGGTCAGCCTTGTCACACTCTGTGTCACGCTGAATATCCCCCAAGAACTACGTTAAGGGTACACGTGTCTGTGGAGTGCTCAGCCACTTGCACGTTGATTTCACAAGCAGTCTGTTCCGTTGATCGGATCGACTGGAACCCTCGTCGTCGTAAGCGATGGAGTGCCGCCAACAACAACTGCCTGGATCTGTTTCAGCATGGCATGTACTTAGCTAGGGGCTGGGTGCTTTTTATTCATCTAGCAGCACTAGAAAGACATGGAAGAACTAATCTATACTCTTTATTCTGTATCAGCTTTTACTCATTTTCTTTGATGGCTTACCTCTAGGTTTCAGGAGTAGCCATTTTCTTAGACAGGTCGCCTTAGTAGACCAAGAATTTATTTTATTTCTTCTGACAGCGTTATCTAAATAATGTGGTATTTAACCCATTAGCATTCAAATTAATTTGTTCAATCAAATGCCTAATTATTCAGATTGTTTTGAATTAATCATGTATTATCTTGTAGCTATGAAATTTTTATGACGTGGTAGCTTATTTTAATAACATTGTCAGGACGGTGTGAGAGGCTGAATCTGGCCACTTTGAACATAACATATTTGGGCCAGATATGGCCTGTTTAATTGCTAAATGGTTAAATGTGAGGAGTTTGCATGAGTGAGTTAATCTCTTCCCTTCTTATAGTTGCAAAAGAATTACTCCCTTTTTTTTTTTTTTTGTTCCCCTATAAATTGTTATTGTTGATTACAAATGTTTGTGTTATTGTGAAAACATATTTTATACTGTCCCCCCCCCTCATTTCCAAGATAAGTTTTCTGGCAAATATTAAAATATTTATATAATTGTTTTTTAAAAAAAATTTTTAAAGTTTTCATTATTAATATTACACAGGAAAGTGGATTGGCAGATTCATTAGAATGGTGGATAAATACTTTGGGGGTAGTGTTTATGTTCCCGGTTCAAACCATGCCAAAGTCGCTTTTGGCTTACATCCTCCTGGGACCAATAAAATATAGTACCAATCAAGTTCTGAGAGATTTGACTAACCCCTCAACCCTTCAAAATAGCGGCCTAGTTGCTATGTAAGAAATTAAGGATATTTAAAGAAAGTGTGTGGCTTAGTGGTTTGGGTGGTGCATGCAGGATTGCAAGATCGCAGTTTCAATTCCTGAACGGAGTGGTGAATTATGTTCTTGAGTGAACACTTCATTTCACATTGGTCTGGTCCTTCTAATAAAGCAGCAAGCTTTCAGAATCGTTAGCACCCCAGACAAAACGCTTACCATTTCTTCTGACATGTTCTAAGTTCACCCTGTCAGAGTTGATAAAATAAATACCAGTTGAGCACTGGGGTTGATGAGAGCCACAAGCCTCTTTGCCTAAATTTCAAGCCATGTACCTAGAAAAGAAAGGATTATTATTATTAAGGCAGTGACCTGGCAGAATCTTTAGCAGACTGAGCAAAATGCTTAGCATTTCGTTAGTCTTCATGTCCCAAGTTCAAATTCCATTGAGGTTGACTTTGCTTTTCATCCTTTTGGGGGTCGATAATTTAAGTACCAGTCAAGTACTGGGGGTCGATGTGATTGACTCCATCCCCCACCAGATTTCAGGCCTTGTGACTATAGTAGAAAGGGTTATTATTATTATTATTAAGGTGGTAGGCTGGCAGAATCATTGGAAGACCAGGCAAAATGCTTACTTAGCATTTCATTCATCTTAATGTTCCGAGTTCAAATTCCACTGAAGTTGACTTTGTCTTTCATCCTTTCAAGGTCGATAAATTAAGTTTGAGTGAAACACTGGGATCGATGTAATTGACTAGTCCCCACCCACCAAATTTCAGACTTTGTGCCTTTAATAGAAAGGATTATTATTATTATTATTATTATGAAAGTGGCAAGCTAGCAGAATTGTTAGCATGCTTCATGGCATTTATTTTTGGCTCTGTTTTGAGTTCAAATTCTTCCAGTGTTGATTTTTTTTTTGCCTTTCATCCTTCCAGGGTCGATAAAACAAGTACTTTAAAGTACTGGTGGGTCTTAGAAACTAGTCCCCCTTCCCCAAAATTTCAGGTCTTGTGTGGTAAGTAGCTTGCTTACCAACCACATGGTTCCTGGTTCAGTCCCACTGCATGGCACCTTGGGTGAGTGTCTACTACTCTCGCCTCGGGCCAACCAAAGCCTTGTTAGTGAATTTGGTAGACAGAAACTGAAAGAAGCCTGTTGTGTATATATATATATCTATATATGTATATTTATATTTATATACGTGTGTGTTTGTGTCTCTGTTTGCACCCCCCTCTACTATCGCTTGACAACCAATGTTAGTGTGTTTATGTTCCCGTAACTTAACGGTTCTGCAAAAGAGACCAATAGAATAAGCACTAGTTTTTGCAAAATGTCCCGGGGTCGATTTGTTCAACTAAAGGCGGTGCACCAGCATGGCCGCAGTCAAATGACTGAAACAAAACAACAGAGTAGAAAGGATTATTATAATTAAGGTGATGAGCTAATAGAATCATTAGCACTCCAGACAAAATGCTTTGAGGCATGTCTTATGGTTTTGGGTTCAAATTCTTCCAAGGCCGACTTTGTCTTTTATCCTTTTGGGGCCAATAGAATAATAGTTAAGCACTGGGGTTGATGAAATTAAGTACTCTTCTTCCCTAAATTTGAGGCCTTGTGCCTGTAGCAAAGAATTATTAAAAGGGTTCTGGATCAACAGAATTGGTTGAGAATCTAGTGAATGCCTTACAGAATTTTGTCCTTTTATATTTTGGGTTTACACCCAGATGATACGTAGGCGAAAAAAGAAAAGAAATACCCTGGACATTACTGGGTTGTGTTTTAGGGACTTGTAGGGTCAATTACTCAGTATCTGTGACATAAATAACTAGATCATTAAATTTTCCCCTGAATGGGACTTCTTTACTGCTGAGTGGACAGGTGCAATGTTAAATGGGATTTTCTCAAGAACGCAACACACTGGGAATTGAAACCATAATCTTGTGATTGGGGTGCAACGATATAACCACTAGGCCATGTGCCTCCACTGATTCTTAAGGCATTGATCTAGTTATTTTCTCCCCTTAAAATGTTTGGCCTTTGCTGGTATTATTTTAAAACAAACGAGAACCAGATAACGTAACTGGTATGTGCTAGCGAGAGAGAGCTTCTATGGTTGCTCTGCCTGCTGGAAACAGGAGCTAGATCTTTAAAATGTGCCTCACTGTCTTAGAAAAAAAGGATGAGCAAATTGTACAATGTCTTTGGTCAGTATATCTCAATTTTCTATTTTTCGTTTCATGCTGCGCCAGAAATTTAGAAGAAATTAACATTGCACTTAGCATGGAATGTTTAATCGAAACAACATACTCATCCTTTTGTTACTATATTTCTCTTGAAATGCACCGCCTTTGTTCAAATTAATTTTTAAAATAATTTAGTAAAATAACTTTAACGTGGACCTTTGAGAGCAGATTTTAATTCAGTTCATTTTAAACCTTTCGGTATGGAGGCGCAATGGCCCAGTGGTTAGGGCAGTGGACTCGCGGTCATAGGATCGCGGTTTCGATTGCCAGACCGGGTGTTGTGAGTGTTTATTGAGCGAAAACACCTAAAGCTCCGCGGAGTGCCAACACACACACACACA
>NC_069009.1:2008006-2008809 GCF_001194135.2 Octopus bimaculoides
AAAAAAAAAAAAAAAAATCCAAAAAATATCAACATCAAAACACAATTTGAAAAAAAAAATCTTTAAATATTTTGTATATTTTTATCTCATATTTTTTTGTTGTTGGTTGTATAATGAAAGTTTTCATTATATTAAATAAAATGTTGCATTTTTACTTGAGTCTATTGTTTCAAGATGTATCTCCTGATTAAATTAAATTAACCATAAAGCTTTTGTAATATCATACATATACACACATATATCCTTGTTCATCTCCCGTCGGGGGTCAGCTTTACCTTCCTTTCTTCCAAGGGAGAACTGGTGTATAAATACAAACCCCTGTTGAGTGCTAGGTCTGATTTAATCAACTAGACCCTTCTCCAATTTCATCTGAAACTAAGTGGCTTTGTTGTACCAATGTTAGAATTCAGTATTATAAATTCCATTGGGGTTGACTTTGCTTTTCATCCTTTTGGGGTCGATAAATAAAGTACCGGTCAAGTACTGGGGTCGATGTGATTGACTCCATCCCCCACCAAATTTCAGGCCTTGTGGCTATAGTAGAAAGGGTTATTATTATTAAGGCGGTAAGCTGGCAGAATCAGTGGTAGACCAGGCAAAATGCTTACTTAGCATTCCATTCATCTTAATGTTCCGAGTTCAAATTCCACCGAGGTGGACTTTGCCTTTCATCCTTTCAAGGTCGATAAATTAAGTATGAGTGTTAAAAGCCTGTCGAGGTCAACTTAGCCTTTCATTCCTCCAGCATGAAGAAGCAGTTGATAAAAAGAATTTTCTGTTTGTGCTGGGGACAATTTTAGTTC
>NC_069009.1:2009893-2012832 GCF_001194135.2 Octopus bimaculoides
ATATACACCTCTGTTCTGTTCCCACCAAGGTCAACTTAGCCTTTCATTCCTCCAGCATGAAGAAGCAGTTGATAAAAAGAATTTTCTGTTTGTGCTGGGGACAATTTTAGTTCACTCCAGCCTCTCTAATTTTAACTAAAAAAAAGGGTGGTGGGTGACCAATACCAATAAAAACAATTATATATCCATGTTCAAGTCCCACTGAGGTCAACATTTCCTTTCATTCTCCCAGGGTAGGGAAGTGGTTGATAAAATAAGTCCTTTTGGTGCTGGGATTAGTTTACTTAGCTATACCCCACCTTTCTGTGACAACCCTCTTGTTGTTCCAGTGCTGTTAATATTATTTTCAGTATAATTAGTTCTTACCTGAAGTATATTTGCCACTTAAATGCGGCTAAACCCTAAGGGCGAATGCTACTGTAGCTTGTAGCCCCAGGAGAACATTTCCTCCAGCTGGCTATTGACACACTTTCTGTGCCCTGTTAGTATTTGCAAAGGGAAGTCATCCTTCCCATCGTCGATATGACGTGATACACACAGACCCAGGTTTCTGGGTATTTACGCTTCGTCAGTGTACGAAATCACCGAGGTGGGAGTGTGTAGTTTGTCCGTCGATTTGACGAAGACCATCTAGTCATCCCGGGGTGGAGGTGGGCTTTTTTTGTGAGTCCGCAGATGGCTAGTGAGGCCAATCTGCGCCCGAAAGAGTCTTTGACAGTGTGGACAGGAAATGGTGGTGCCTGTTACGGGATTGTTAGCTCTGTTCTTCCTGGCTTATCTGTGGTCTTCTGCAGCAGCGATCCTATTGGTCTCGCATGTGTTGGCACCCTTGTGGACAGCTGATCGGCCATCTTTCTCTGTCTAGAGCAGACTGCTCCCAAGTTGCATGGTCGATGTTGAAGGCTTTCAGTGTGTCCTTAAAGCGGGAGTAGGGACCGGTTTAAACCTTTTAACATTCGGGTTACTCTCAACTGTTATGCTTGTTTATTATTCCCATTGTTTTGAATTAAGCATGCATTATATCGTAGCCTGATGTAATTGTTTATTTTTGGAACGACATTGTAGGGTTGGTGAGAGAGGCTGGATCTGGCCAAGTTCAACACAGAATAAGCAGAATATTTTAACATTGAGATTACTCTGCCAAATACAGTGCTTCTTTATTCACGTTGTTTTGAATTGATTACGCATTATCTTGTAGCTTCAAGATTTCAATGATGTAATTGTTTATTTTTAGAACATTGTAGGTGTGAAATAACGGATCTAATCAGTTTGAATATAAAACGGGTTGAAGATTTGGGTCAATATATAGCCAGTTAAACCTTTTAGCATTCAGATTGCTCTGTCAAATGTAACAACCTATTCATACAATTTTGAATTAACCATGCAATTATCTTGTAGTGTCAAGGTTTTGATAATGATGATGTAATTTTTAATTTTTAGAACGACATCCTGGGGTAAGTGGGAGAGGCCAGATATGACCAGTTTAACCCTTCAGCATTCGGATTGTTCTGTGAAATGCAGTGCTTATTTATTCACATTATTTTGAATTAATCATGCATAATCTTGTAGCTTTGAGATTTCGATGATGTAATTAACTGTTTATTTTTAGAATGACATTGCCGGCTGGGTGTGAGAGGTCAGATATGGCCAGTTGAAATGCTAACGGGTTAACACTTCAGCATTTAAACTGGCCATATCCAGCCTAATTATTCTACTTGGTTTATGTTAAAACTAACCAGATCTGGCTTCTCACAGCTACCCTACAATGTTATTCCAAAAATTAGACCCTCCCATTATTGGAACCTCAAAGCTACAGGATCTTGCATGGTTTGTTCAAAACAATATGAATAAATAAGCTTTACATTTGACAGAGTAATCTGAGTACCAAATGGATAAGCCCTTTACCTCTTATGGCACATAGACCGTTGATGACTTATCTCCACTGTTCTCAATTTTGGGTTCCCATGGGGCTGTTCTAATGGAGAAAAGCCTTCTAATCCCAGATTGTGTTGGTTTTGAATTATCATCGATGCTTCTGTAACTTAGCTTTTTTTTTTTATCTAGGCATGGGTGTTGGTCCCGATGCAAAGCCATTTTTTACCCCTGAGATCTAATTAGTCTGGCCCCTGTCCACTGACCTATCCAGCATGGGAGGCCCTAGCAGGAGCATGCACTCCTTCGGCATAGGTCTCAGGGTGATTGAGACCCACAAACCACCACACTGCAGTAAGGACTGGACTTTGAACTGAATGCCAGTCTGATGTAGGGTTAACTTCCCAGCTATTCCTAGGGACTAATTTATGACCAAGTGAAGTGGAGCCAACATGAAATGAAGTGTTTTGCTCAAGAACTCAAGGACCTGGAAATTGAAACCCTTATCTTATAATTGTGAGTGTAACGCCCTAACCCAGTGTTTCTCAGCATTTTTTAACCTTGCATAACTCTTTAAATAAATTACATGTCTTAAGGAACCCCTGCACAAAAAAATAATTTATATTTTTTCATCATAGCTCACGTGATCATATAAATATAATATATATATATATATATATATTGAAAATGAATAAAAATGAAAATGCGACTTTTTTAAAACATTTTTTGGGGGTTTTATTTAATTTACATGTTTCGGTTTTTCTGAAAAACCTTATCAAAAATGAACATAAAATATGTGAGAAGAGAAAAGGGCTATTAATAAAATGAAATAAAATTGAAATTAAAATTAAGAATGACCTTCATAGTTTACTGTTATTTCTTGCATACGCACGTGGCTCCTTTCCTTGAACATGATAATTCTGACTTGTTCTTTTGCAAGAAATAAAAGTAAACTATGAAGGTCATTCTTAGTTTTAATTTCAATTTTATTTTATTAATAGCCCTTTTCTCTTCTCACATATTTTATATTCATGTTTACTGAAACATGTAAATTAATTAAAACACCC
>NC_069009.1:2012947-2013990 GCF_001194135.2 Octopus bimaculoides
TATATATATATATATATATATATATGCATGTATACACATATATGTACATACATCTACATGTGTATATAGATGCATATCAGGGTACAGGACGTTAGAACAATGAACTACAGACCACGGAACGAACACATAGGAAAACAGATAGCCACTTGGAATAAATCCTTCGTGAGCTGCCTCTATTCTAACTCGACAGAGTACGTTCTGCCAATTATCTTCGAAACGTCTAGTTAGAATAGAGGCTGCTGACGAAGGATTTATTCCAAGTGGCTATCTGTTTTCCTATGTGTTCGTTCCGTTGTCTGTAGTTCATTGTTCTAACGTCCTGTACCCTGATATGCATCTATATACACATGGAGATGTAAGTATGTACATATATGTGTGTATACATGTATATATATCCGTTGTATTATTACATCATTGAATGCACACGTCCTTTTTGCAAATATATATATATATATATATATGTACACACACACACACACACACACACATGGTTGTTATATTTTTTTGATAACATAATACGTTAGATAGGACGATGTCTATATTACAATAACATGTTGTGTATTTATAGTGATATAACGATCATGAAATTAACATTGGCTGATCTCGCTTTTTCTCGCGGAACCCCGGTTGAGAAACGCTTCCCTAACCACTAGGTCATCGAGCTCCCGCCCCATAGCATGATTAGGGAGTCCTGTCTTGTGGGTGGGGGTCCAGCTGGGATGCTATTTACTTGACCCGTAGCACACCTGTCCATCTGTAAATGGCTCTTTTACATTAATTACTTCCTAATTGGTTTTGTGACAGCTTTGGATCATCCATGGTAGGGAAAATCTGTTTGTGTGTGGTGTGTGTGTGCTTATATTTGCATTGCACATGTGTGTTGATATATATATATATCTGTATGTTGTGTAGACAATTATTTTGCATGCCTGTGTCTGTACGTACAGACACATATCTGTGTTTGTGTGTGTGTGTGTGTATATATATATATATA
This sequence comes from Octopus bimaculoides, assembly GCF_001194135.2. NCBI lineage: Eukaryota > Metazoa > Mollusca > Cephalopoda > Octopoda > Octopodidae > Octopus > Octopus bimaculoides. Next base: position 2,013,942 of record NC_069009.1, read on the forward strand.
TATATATGTATATATATATATACACATATATATATATATATACATATAT
>NC_069009.1:2014308-2015035 GCF_001194135.2 Octopus bimaculoides
TGTATATATATATGTGTGTGCATGTATGTATATATATGTGTGTATGTGTATATATATGTGTATGTGTGTGTATGTATATATGTATATATATGTGTGTGTATGTGTATATATGTGTATGTGTGTAGACCTATGCATATACACACGTGTGTGAATGTATATTTGTGTTTGTATGCAAATGTGTGTAGATGTGTGTGTCTGTGAATGTGTGTATATACTTGTGTATGTGTGTATGTATGCATTTCAGTGTGGTAGTGTTGCTTCATCTCTGCCAGTGTTTCCATCCCTCATTCATTCATTCATTCCATCCGTCAGTCTCTCTTTCATTCTTCCTGTCTCATGTCTACATCCTGGCAGAACCCTGGACAGAAGTTGAACCATATCCAGGTATGGAGAATTATTAGTGAAACACATAAACTGGAAACGAGAAAAGAAACATAATATAGCCTCATGATAGATAATGCTAATAATAATAATAATAATAACTGTAATAATAGTGGAAAATATAAGCTGGTAAGAACCAGCTCTTTCTTGCGTAGATGGAAGAATTCACCTGTTTCTTTTTTTCAAGTGGACAACAGAGAGAGAATCCAGCACAGCGACAGCATCTCCAGCAACCAGCATCCTAAATATCATGGATGTTGCAGAAACGGTCCCAAGAGGAACTTTGGATCCTACTTCGGTGTCATTGGCTTGGTTTCAGTTTTTTTTTTTTTTTGGTTTTTTTTTT
>NC_069009.1:2015284-2016994 GCF_001194135.2 Octopus bimaculoides
GATGTGCAGTCGTAGGATCGCGGTTTCAATTCCCAGACCGGGCGTTGTGCTTATTGAGTGAAGACACTTAAAACTCCACGAGGCTCCGGCAGGGGATGGCGGCGAACCCTACTGTACTCTTCCACCACAACTTTCTCTCACTCTTTCTTCCTGTTTCTGTTGTACCTGTATTTCAAAGGGTCAGCCTTGTCATACTCTGTGTCACGCTGAATCTCTCCGAGAACTACGTTAAGGGTACACGTGTCTGTGGAGTGCTCGGCCACTTGCACATTAATTTCACTAGCAGGCTGTTCCATTGATTGGATCAACTGAAACAGTCACTGTAGCCGACAGAGTGCCACGATATCAATATAATATATGTGATTGGCATAGGAAGAGTATCCAGCTGTAGAAAACCATTCCAAATTAGACTGGAGTCTGGTGCAGCCTTCCAGGATGCCAACCTCGTCAAGCCATCCAACCCATGCCAGCATGGACAACAGATGTTAAATGATATGATGATATATGTATTATATAAGTATGATACATATACATTATATATATGTGTGTGTATATGTAATATGTATGATGTGTGTTACAATATGTATTATACATAAATATATACATATATTTCTATTGCAAGATTATATATATATATATCATACCTTGATACTGTATTGAGTGGAATCTTGGTTGACATGGCCACTGATATTAATTGAAGTGTTGAATATACATGTTATGGAAACTAGTTTGCCCCAGTTCTCTTTAGTTACTGGTTTTGTTGTGTATATAAACGGATTGGCTGCCTGTTTCTCTGGGATTGATTGTGTGATAAAGACAAGTGAAAATCAATGAAGGCTGTCTGTCACTTTTACCATCAACAGAGGAATAGTTAAAATTGTCACGTTTTATGTCTCATAGCTAGTTTTTATATTCATATATATATATGTATATATAGGTGTAGGAGTGGCTGTGGTAAGTAGCTTGCTTACGAACCACATGGTTCCGGGTTCAGTCCCACTGCGTGGCACCTTGGGCAAGTGTCTTCTAGTATAACCTTGAGCCGACCAAAGCCTTGTGAGTGGATATAGTGGATATATATATATGTATGTATGTATATGTATGTGAGTGTATATGTATATATATGTGAGTGTATATGTATATATATGTATGTATATATATATATATATATATATATATATATATATAAATTCAATAATAGGATGAATTCTTTTACAAGAATTTATCAAGTAGCTAGCGTGAAAAAAACCTCATAAGGTAAAAAATCCATCAGTTATTCCCCAAAATATATTTATTTATATAAGGGCATTACTATACAAGAATGCCTCACGCTATGAGGGACTCTAAGGTCAGACTACCATAAAAAACACAAAAACTACGAAATCATGATCTATGATTCAGTCTGTTTTTAAGGGGTTGGCTTAGAGAGTTGCATTTCCTCGCGTTCGGTAAAAATGTGTTTTTTATGGTAGTCTGACCTTAGAGCCCCTCATAGCGTGAGGCATTATTGTATAGTAATGCCCTTATATAAATAAAAATATGTATATATGTATATATGTATATATACATGGAGGAATGGTGTTCATCTCCATTCTGGATGAAAGCAAAATGGAGGCGAACACCATTTAGCATTATGAGTTAATACTAAAACAAGAATATTCGGGGTCATTATGCAACATTTGCAATTATTTTTTGCAAAAAAAGAATGTT
>NC_069009.1:2018754-2020299 GCF_001194135.2 Octopus bimaculoides
ATATATATATATATATATATATATATATATAAATCTCTTTTCTGTGTTTTGTGTATAAATCATCTCATTCTGATGCATTTTCATTTTTTATTTTTAAGGTCAGCATCCCATTTGAAATCCTGTTTATTATTATTATTATTATTATATGTTATTGATTATTATTGTTATTATTATTGTAATTGTTGCTGTTTTGATGTGGTGGAGTAATGTTACAGTGCCAAACAAAGTGACTTTTGGTAATTTGCTCTGTCATCCCATTAACGACACGAAGCGGTTTGACTTCATTAAGGCCCGACAAACTAAAGTAGCAATGAAATACTGGGGTAGATTTAATATTCCTATATAACATCCTAGATGTCAATGGAATTATAATAGAAGACTAACTCTAACTTTACCTTTCATCCTTGTGGGGTCGATGAAATAAAGTACCAGTGAAATACTGGGGGTAGGTTTAATATTCCTAGAATTGTTATATCATTCTTATGGGGTTGATAAAATAAGAGTGAAATACTGGGGTAGATTTAATATTTCTATTAAATATCCCAGATGTGAATGGAATTAAAATAGAAGACTAACACTAACTTTACCGTTCGTCCTTGTGAGGTTAATAAAATAAAGTAGCAGTGAAATACTGGGGTAGATTTGATATTCTACGTGTGAATGGAAGAAGACTAATTTTACCTTTCATTCTTCTGGGGTTGATAAAATAAAGAAAGTGAAATACTGGGGTAGATTTAGTATTTCTATAAAACATCCTGGATGTCAATGGAATTATAATTGAAGACTAACACTAACTTTACCTTTTGTCCTTCTCGTGTTGATAAAATAAAGTAGCAGTGAAATACTGGGGTAGATTTAGTATTTCTATAAAACATCCTGGATGTGAATGGAATTATTATAGAAGACCAAGACTAAATTTCACCTTTCATCCATCCAGGGTGGATAAAAGGTTTGTGGTCCTGTATCTGTGAAAATGTTTCTATCTTCATCATCATTATTATTATTATTTTTATTGATTATTAATTAAGCAATAAATGAATGACTCTAAATAATTACCGTGTGGTATTTAGTTACAGGTGACTATTCTCCAAGTTCAAATCTCGCTGGGGACGATAACGTTAAACCCTAACCCTAACCAGTACTGGTTTGGTCTGCGCAACTGTTTCGCTCACCGACTTTTTGTGACATTTTCGAAACCCTCATAATTATACGCACTTTTGATGTTACTGCCTCTTGTTCGTTTTGCTCTGTTTGTAATAAGCATTTTAGAAACTGTTGAATGTTCTATGAATCAGTTAGCAGCGAGCATATAATAATAGTAATAATAATAATGATAATAATAATAATAATAGCTGTAATAATATTCTGTTTATGCTTTTATCTCCTGCAGCCAAACAACCAAGACTTCATGCATGACCGCCTCAGTCAGGTAGGATATAAACAAGCATATGTACATGAACACATGCAGAATATATATACACACGCGTGTCTGTGTGGGTGTATATATATATATATATATTTATATATATATATATATATATATAT
>NC_069009.1:2021095-2023794 GCF_001194135.2 Octopus bimaculoides
TTTCTCTCTACCCTTAATCTCTCACTTCATCTCCCACCACTTCCCTCGCACCTAATCTCATCTTACCCCCACCCCCACCATACCCTCACCTGTAATCTCTCATCTCTTTCCACAACCCTACCTCCAATCCTCCCCCACCTCTCATATAACCTCTCCTCACATCTCCGTATCCTCTCTCTCACCACAACCCTACTTTTAATCCCTCCTTGCTCCCTCTTTCTCATCTTACTCTTCCATCATGCTTTTCCCTCTCACCACAAACCCCTTTCTAATCTTTCTTTCACCTCATTCTCCTCATTCTCCATCTCACCTTCCCCTTCTTATCCCCTACCCTGTCTCTCTGTCATTGTTAATTCCTCCACGTCTCTATTTCTACCTGCCCCTTTTATTCCCACCAGTTCCCAATGTCTGCCAGCCTCTCTCACTGTTACTTATTTTACCCCCTCTAGACACCAGATCTCGCCAATGCTGATGCATCTGAGAATGACAAGATTGAAGCAATGCTGGCACAGTCCAAGTTTTTTGACCCTTTGAGGTAAGTTCCATATTACAATGATGACCACTACCACCTTTGCCATCCTCCCATTATTACCACTTGTTTGAATACCACCTTTATCTCCTCAAGTTCATCAGTCTAGTATTCCAGCCTCCTTGAGAGAAATATCCTTGCGTTCTCCTCTCCCCTTCCAGAAGGTATCTTCGCTGATTCTTTGGCCTCTCACTCCTGAAATAAGACCATCCCTTAATGTGTATGTGTGTTCATCATCATCTCTGTCTATTTTTTCCATACTTGCATTTGAGGTTGTATGCTATGGTTTTGCTTTGTAAACATGGATATATTTAGCCAATATGGTTTGATTTGACCTATTGGGATACTCTAATTTAAAAGAATAAATGTGTGAAATGTGTCTTGTCTTAAAAGTGTTGGTTGTTATTCTTTTGTAAACTTTAGAAGTGTTAGTGTTTGACTTATGCATGTTTAGACAATGTTGTTAGATAGACAGCTTTCATTGAGTGGACAATTATTGGTGTTGATGCAGTCAAAAGATTTGGTCTGAGAGTGTTAATTTGTTTGACTGAGTTTGTGGTGTTAAAAGATGGGGGGAAAAGCTGATGGAAGTTAGGAGTGGAAGAGTATGAAATTTTAATGGTGCTTTTGTTAAATATTTTACAGTACTTATGTTGTGGGGTAGATGCTTCTGAAGTATAGTGCGTAAAGTTTTGCCTATAAGTGTAGCTACATTAACATTGTCATGAGATGTGACTGACAACTAAGAAGGGCTGGTGGATTTGCAAAAAGTTTTCATTTTCTGAAGTCATATTGCACTACTAACTAATCTGTACCTATCTGTTTTGGTAAGGTCTGACTTCATACCAGACCAGAGCCAACCTGTATCAACTAATAACTGTTTAGTATTTAAATTGCTCTGAGTGAAAGGCAGATTATATGATGCCTGTGTACATACAGCTATGCTACATGGCAGTGAAACATGAGCTTTGATTACAGAGGACTTGCTAAGGCTTGAAAGAAATGAAGCTAGCATGCTCCAGTGGATAGGTAATGTCAATGTGCATCTATGATAGTGTAAATGATTTAAGAGGAAAACTGGGTATAAGATGCATCAGATGTTGTGTGTAAGAGAGAAGACTGCGCTGGTTTTGACATGTGGTATGTATGGATGAGGACAGCTGTAGAAAGAAGTGCCGGGCTCTATTTGTGGAAGGAACTTGCAGAAGGGGTAGACCTAGGAAGATGTGTGACAAAGTAGTGAGAAAGGATCTTGCACCAGCGATGGTGGCCCATAAAATGCTTCCAGCACACTCTTAAGTGGTTCACCCCCAGAAAGGGCATCCAGCTGTAGAAACTGCCACAACAGACAGTTGGGTGTCTGGACAGCTCCCTGCTAGCCAGCTCTATTCAAACTGTCCAACCCCTGCCAGCATGGAAAGCGGACATTAAATGATGATGATGATGATGGTGGTGGTGATTTATATGTTATATTCAATAATTTCTTGTTATTTTCTTCTTTCTTTTGTATGTTTCAGTTACAGTAAGGGCAAGGCTTTGTCAGGTACACCCCCTCTTGGTTATGTATGTTTCAAATGTGGTAAACCGGGCCACTATATCTACTCCTGTTCCCTGAAAGGGGTAAGTATTTTGTCACCCTCTTGTTTGTTTTTATTGTCCTCAATGTTAAGGCTGCAAGCTTGCAGAATTGTTAGCATGCCGGGCAAAATGCTTTGTGTTATTTCGTTCGTGTTTATGTTGTGAGTTCAAATTCTACCAAGGTCAACTTTGCTTTTGGGGGTCAATAAATTAAGTACCAAGGGAAAACTGGGGTCGATGTAATTTACTTGCCCTTCCCCCCAAAATTTCAGGCCTTGTGCCTATAGTAGAAAGGATCATTATTATTATTATTATTATTATTATTTGTTGTTATGTTTTGAGTTCAAATTCCACTAAGGTTGACTTTGCCTTTCATCCTTACGGGGTTAATAAAATAAGCACCAAGGGAAAACTGGGTAGATTACATCAACCCCAGTTGTAGTCCTCTCCTGCAAAATTTCAGGCCTTGTGCATTTAGTAGAAAGGATTACTATTATTATTATTTTATGTTTGACTTTTGCTTTGCATTTGTACAAGTTGGATCCAAGTCTCACCCAAAGACCTCAAGAGACAACAAGTTAGAAGTTCATGT
>NC_069009.1:2026070-2027509 GCF_001194135.2 Octopus bimaculoides
CATCATCATCATCATCATCGTTTAACATCCGCTTTCCATGCTAGCATGGGTTGGACGATTTGACTGAGGACTGGTGAACCAGATGGCTGCACCAGGCTCCAATCTGATCTGACATGGTTTCTACAGCTGGATGCCCTTCCTAACGCCAACCACTCAGAGAGTGTAGTGGGTGCTTTTACGTGTCACCCGCATGAAAACGGCCACGCTCGAAATGGTGTCTTTTATGTGCCACCCACACAAGAGCCAGTCCAGGGGCACTGGCAACGATCTCGCTCGAAAACCCTACAAGGCCAGTCAGGCAGTACTGGCAACGGTCAGTCAGGCGGTACTGGCAACGGTCAACCGGTAGTCGGCTGTTATTTCTGGCAACCACTTAGAGGTTACCTTGGGTGGTTTTCTAAATGGTTTGGATTTGTCTTTTGGGGGTGCAGTTGCCTTTACTGTTTAACTTGTTTTTGTTCTTGTTCACCCATATTCTTGGTGCCAGTGGTGATTCCAATTAAGTTCATTGCCATCAATTCACCATGAAGAAAAGTTTACCGAAAAAATATATCCGCAGCATCTCACCATTAACCTTTTAGCATTCAGATTATTCTTCCAAATGTAATATTTATTCATACTAGAGATATTAATATTTCTAAGTCTCTCTAAAGGAGACTACGGCAGCGGTACTGGAAATTAATAGTTATCGCCAAGCCAACATGGCAGTCCCAAATATAGGACGAATGCTGCCGTGGATTAGCTCCAAGTGGCCATTGCCTCTAGCTAGCTATGTGACACACGAAACCTGTGTCCTTTATAACCTTCGAACAGGGGAGGTCAGCAGCTTCCCCTTGCTGGTTTGGCATCTGCAGACTAGACTAGTTTCAGGGTGTTGCCCCTTGTCAATGCAGAGCAGCCGAGCCCCAGTTCGAAGGTTATAAAGGACACAGGTTTGTGTGTCACATAGCTAGCTAGAGGCGATGGCCTCTTGGAGCTAATCCACCGCAGCATTCGTCCTATATTTGGGATTGCCATGTCGGCTTGGCGATAATTATTAATTTATTCATACTGTTTTTAATTAATTATGCATTATCTCATTAGCTTTTAGACTGAGTGCTCATTTTCTTTCTCTTTCCCTATATCTCCCTCTCTCTCTTTGCCTATTTTTCTCTATTCTCCATTTTTCTCTTTTTTTCCCATCTCTGTCCCTGTCTCTCTTCATCCACTGCCCTCTCACTTTCCCCATCTCTCTCTCTTTCTCTCTCTCTCTCCTCGTCTCTCTCTTTTCCATATCTGACTCTCTTTCCCTCTGTCTTTCTCTATTCTCCATGTCTCTTCTCCATCCTCTCTCTCTTTCTCCCGCCCTCTCCCTCTCTCTTTCTTCCGCCCTCTCTCTCTCTCTCTCTCTTTCTCCCGCCCTCTCTCTCTCTCTCTTTCTCTCACCCTCCCTCTCTCTC
>NC_069009.1:2028434-2029865 GCF_001194135.2 Octopus bimaculoides
CTTGTGCCCGTGACATGTGTAAGGATTTTCGAGCGAGATCGTTGCCAGTGCCCCTGGACTGGCTCCTGTGCAGGTGGAACATAAAATATACCATATTGAGCGTGGCCGTTGCCAGTACCGCCTGACTGGCCTTCGTGCGGGTGACACGTAAAAGCACCCACCACACTCTCGGAGTGGTTGGCGTTAGGAAGAGCATCCAGCTGTAGAAACTCTGCCAGATCAGATTGGAGCCTGGTGTAGCCATCTGGTTTCACCAGTCCTCAGCCAAATCGTCCAACCCATGCTAGCATGGAAAGCAGATGTTAAACGACGATGAACGATGTCTGTGTGTGTTGAACATTGGGGCTTCGTTGAATATGCAGTATTAATAATGCTTATATTATCAGAGCTTCTAATTCAGTAGTTGGCTGTTATTTCTGGCAACCACTTAGAGGTTACCTTGGGTGGTTCGCTAAATGGTTTGGATTTGTCTTTGGGTGGCAGTTGCCTTTACTGTTTAATGACGAGTTGCCAGCTGTAGAGCTGTTTGTTTCTGATCTGCTAAACTCTGTCTCTCTCTCTCTCTCTCTCTCTCTCTCTCTCTCTCTCTTTTGATTGATTTTCAGGCTGCCCTCTGGTGAGCAGGGACCGAATCCACTCCACGATGATAAACCCATTAGCCACCGACCTGGAGAACCACATAAGGTAAAGGATTGTTGTTGTTATTATTATTACTTTTATTATTATCATTATTATTATTATTAATTATTATTATTATTATTATTAATTATTATTATTATTATTATTATTATTATTAATCAGGGTATGGCTGTTCCTGTGTTGGGAGCTCGGCTGCGGAACATACGACCGTTACAGCTAGGTAAGTGCTGCTTCCCCAACCATATGTTTCTGGGTTCAGTCCCACTGCGTGGCACCTTGGGCACGTCTCTTCTACTACACCCTCAGTGGATTTAGTAAATGGAAGATGAAAGAAGCCCACCAGCACATTACATTCTATATTGTGTCTTTGAGGAATAAACTCAACAACATTAATAATTGTCCACTCAATGAAAGCTGTCTGTCTAATAACATTGTCTAAACAAGCATAAGTCAAACACTAACACCTCTAAAGTTTACAAAAGAATGACAACCAACACTTTTAAGACAAGACACATTTCACACGCACCTTCATTTTGGAATCACCAATACTTTATTATCTCCCCTTCTTTCTACCTCTCCTGTCAAACCCTTTTTTTTCCAACGAGTCGCCATGTTTGACTGCTAAATTCACAAGTTTTTTTTTATTCTCTCTCTGTTTATTTTCTCTTATTCCTTTCTATTGAAGAGCATAGGCTCGAAATGTAAAAGACTTTATCACTTTCCTGAGCATCAAACTAATACACCTGCTTGTTGTTCATACACCTGTCTTTTGTTTTTCAGTAAATTTCAACT
>NC_069009.1:2030307-2033452 GCF_001194135.2 Octopus bimaculoides
CGTCGGTTACGACGACGAGGGTTCCAGTTGATCCGATCAACGGAACAGCCTGCTCGTGAAATTAACGTGCAAGTGGCTGAGCACTCCACAGACACGTGTACCCTTAACGTAGTTCTCGGGGTGATTCAGCGTGACACAGTGTGACAAGGCTGACCCTTTGAATTACAGGCACAACAGAAACAGGAAGTAAGAGTGAGAGAGAATGTTGTGGTGAAAGAGTACAGCAGGGTTCGCCACCATCCCCTGCCGGTGTCTCGTGGAGCTTTGGGTGTTTTTGCTCAATAAACACTCACAACGCCCGGTCTGCGAATCGAAACCGCGATCCTATGACCGCGAGTCCGCTGCCTCAACCACTGGGCCATTGCGCCTCCACAAAGGCCTTATATATGCATATACATACATACATACACAACCACACACACACTATGGGCTTCTTTTGGTTTCCGTTTACTAAATCCACTCACAAGGCTTCGTGTTGTTTCCTCAAACCCATCTTCTCATAGGTTTACCCTCATCTTTACTTTCTGTTGTTTTTCATTTTTCTCCCTTCCGTTCTCTATGATAACTCATAGGATTCTGTTCTCTCTTTGCAGTTCGCGACATGAATAGAATGCCTGGCCCCATGAGAGGCAGGTAACTACTATTTTTTTTTTTTATCTTTTACTTGTTCCAGGCGTTAGATTGCAACGATGCTGGGGCACCAGCTCGTAGAATTTCTTAATCGAATGAATCGACCCTAGTACTTATTTTGTGTTTTTAAGACTAAACCCGGTCCTTATTCCATCGGTTACAGGGACTGAAACAGACACCAGTTGTCAAGTGGTGGTAGGGGACAGACAGACACAAAAGCACATACACACACACACACACACACATACACACACAGAGCATCATCATCATCATACGTCCGTTTTCCAAGCTGGCATGGGTTGGATGGTTTGACTGAGGACTGGCAAGTCAGGAGGCTGCATCAGGCTCCAATCTGATCTGGCAAGGTTTCTACAGCAGGATGCCCTTCCTAATGCCAACCACTCTGATAGTGTAGTGGGTGCTTTTTACATGCCACTGGTAAAAATGATAAACTTACCTTGAGTCATACCGACTCCTATGGGCCAGTTTCCCAATTTCATGGCCTATATATTCCCCACTTGGATGGGATGCAGGATAACTCATTTTTGCCAGCTGATTGGACTGGAGCAATGTGAAATGAAGTGTTTTGCTCAAGAACACAATGTGTTGTCCAGTCCAGGAATTGAAACCACAATTTTACAATCATGAGTACAACACCCTAACTACTAAACCACACATATCATGTGGTCGTAGGTTCAATTTCTGGATCAGGCAGAGCATATGTGTGTGTGTATATATATATGATTAATTCAAAACAATGTGAATAAATATTACATTTGGTAGAGTAATCTGAATGCTAAAGGGTTACACTGGACATATTTGGCCAAAATATTGTGCCTGTTTAAACCAGCCATATCTGGCCTCTTACACCTACCCTACAATGTCATTCTAAAAATAAGCAGTCACATCATAGAAATCTCAAACCTATGAGATAACTTATGATTAATTCAAAACAATGTGAATAAATAAGCATTACATTTGCCAGAGTAACCTGAATGGGTTACGTGATGACAAATAGAGACATAAAAGATGCTGGCGACAAATGTTTACGACGCTGTATCTCTTTGCTGTTTCTGTTTCAGACTGGCCGATCGATCTGCCGTGGTGCGCAACCCAGGCCACCCACACCAAATTGCACCTGTGATGCAACACATGCCCCAGGTGCTCACGTCTGCACAGCAACAGACCCCTGCCTCATACATCCCGTCGAGAGCCACCTTGCCTGCCGCCACGATGCCTGGCCCCACCTACAGGATGCCACACCCTCCACCACCAGGTCAGTTTCTTACTAACCCCAATGGCTTTTTTTATGTTTTATGTTTTTTTACTTTTATGTTTTTCACTTTGTCTGCCTCTGTTTGTTTGTTTTCTTTGTTTTTAATCCTTATTGCAAGCTCATTAACCCCTCTAAGAACAAGATATGCATTGTTAGGAAGCGTATTCTCAATACTAATGACTATTGGATTGCACCTAGAAAGTTCCCCTCCAATCAATGGAAAATGGATGTTAAAAACGATGATGATTTAGTAGGTGGTACATAAAATACACCATTTTGAGCATGGCCAATGCCTGTACCTCCTGACTGACCCTTGTGCCGGTGGCACGTAAAACACCCACTACACTCTCAGAGTGGTTGGCGTTAGGAAGGGCATCCAGCTGTAGAAACCAAGCTGAATCAGACTGGATCCTGGTGCAGCCCTCTGGCTTACCAGTTCCAGTCAAACTGTCCAACCCATGCCAGCATGGAAAATGGATGTTAAATGATGATGAAGATGACAGTGAAAGACACCCGTTACACTCCATGGAGTGGTTGGCGTTAGGAAGGGCATCCAGCTGTAGAAACTCTACCAGATCAGATTGGAGCCTGGTGTTGCCATCCGGTTTCACCAGTCCTCAGTCAAATCGTCCAACCCATGCCAGCATGGAAAGCAGAAGTTAAACATTGATGGTGATGATGATGTTATTTAAATATCATCAAAACCATGGCAACGATACAGAATGAAATATTTTTTCAAATTAAGTAAAGGTACCGCTAGTAGTGTATACGGTGGTGGTGTGAAGTTTGTGATGAACCACCGGCAGCGGAGTTTTATGTAACAGTTAATTCATTAAGGTCCTTAACCGTTAAGAGACAACAGAGCTGATCCCTTGGGCCCAAAAAGTCGGTTGACAAAGAAAATCGACTGGACTGATCCATTAGCCCGATAATACAACCCTTGAGATTATCTGGCTCGTCTTTGTACCAGCCAATCAGATTGCTTTTTGCATTTGTAGCACATCATGGAAGCTGCCCCTATTTTGCTCTCCCCCCCCACCTCAATCTCTCTTTTGCATCTCTGCCTCTCCTTTTGCTCTATTACCTCCTACCCCTTGTCCCCTTTTATGCACCCCACCCCCCTCTCTCTCTCTCTCTCGAACCTCTACTGACCATCTCAATTTCTTCTCCCATTAACCAGGTGTGTCTACAGGACCAGTGATGCCACCCCCGTCTGGTTTCATAGCGCCGCCTATAGCT
>NC_069009.1:2033462-2034512 GCF_001194135.2 Octopus bimaculoides
CGTACAGTGCTGGACCGCGACTCTACCAGATCCGCTCAGTGCCCACGGGGCCACGACCTTTGACACCGGAGGAGTTTTACCGGGAGAAACGGCGACTGATTGAGGAGGATAAGTAAGTTGGTGTTTAAAACATTATTATTATTATTATTGTGTGGCGTGGTGTGGCTTGGTGGTACGATACCGAGGGTGGTTTCATGAGGGGTGGCCATATGACGGAGAGGGTGGTATGGAGCGCTGTCGTTTGCAGTGAGATTATGATGGTGGTGTGTGGCAGTGTGTTTAGGTGGTAGCATGCATGGAGCTGTGTCAGTGGTATGTTGGTGTGGTCGTGTGGCTCGTAGTGGTGTCATAATAGTACAATGGCTAGTATTAGTACTAGTAGTGTGATTGTAGTGGTGGGGTGTTTGTGTGTTCAGATGATAGTACAGGGATGTGGTGTTACGACTTAGTGGTGGCTTGCTGTGGGTGAGGTGTGTGTGTGTGTGATTTAATGGTGTTGCATGGTTCTAACTCAGAGGTTCTCAACCATTTTTTTCTTTATCTGTGGGCCCCGTTTGATTACTATATTACTCTAGTGGACCCCAGAGCCATTTGCTGTTTCCAAACTAGTTTTATAGAAATTTCTTTAAAAATCCCTATTTTGTTTTTCAAACATTAACTTTTGTAGGAACCTAGCTATTTCTTGCAATAAATCCATCTGAAGTAATCAAAGGGTGTCCAAACAAGATGGTAGTATATTAAGGGTCCATGACTGTCTGTGTGTGTATATATATATCTGTAAAAATATGTGACACTTATTCGGTAGCCATGATAAAACTCCGAGTTTCGGATGCCAGTGTGGGAGCCCATGCCAACATCTCTTCAGTTATCCGGCCATTGAAAATTCCTGTGAAAAATGACCATTAAAAACAAAGAAGTTTTATCATGGCTACTGAATAAGTGTCACATATTTTTACAGATAAATTCCTCTATTTGCATAATATCGAGGTCTCTTTCTTTTTCTTGTTACCATTCCTGCCAAATATATATATACACACACACATATATATA
>NC_069009.1:2035051-2036434 GCF_001194135.2 Octopus bimaculoides
CTGTGTCCTTATGTTTGCGAGGGGGAGATATCTTTTCCAATACAATAGATATATAAATAGGGCTAGTTTAGCCCTAGGTGTGGATTTTGTAAAAGAAAACTGAAAGAAGCCAATTGTGTGTGTGTATTTGTCTCTCCGTTTGACTTTCACCACCATTTGACAACTGGTGCTGGTTGTTTACATCCCCGTAATTTAGCGGATCAGAAAATGAGACTGATAGAATATGTACCAGGCTTTTAAAAAAAAAAAAAGTACTGGGTTTGATTCAACACACTGCCCCAGCATGGTCACAGTCTAATGACAGAAACTAGAAAAAGAAGAAAAATACAGAAAAGAAGCTTATTACATTATTCTGAGCGCTGAAGTGTTAATAAATTCTAGAAGGGTGGTCTTCTGCTCGTCAGTAATCATCATCGTACATGTTTTATATGCTGGCATGTGTCGGATGGTTTGTTAAGGCCAGGGGCTGTACCATGCCCCATTGTCTGTGTTGGCATGGTTTCTGTGGCTGGATACTTTTCCTAATGCCAACCACTCCACAGAGTGTACTGGGTGCTTCTGACGTGGTACCAGCACCAATATCAATTCTCGTGTCTTCTTGAGTACAACAACATTCATCATCATCATCATTTAATGTCTGCTTTCCATGCTGGCATGGGTTGGACGATTTGACTGAGGGACTGGTGAAACCAGATGGCTACACCAGGCTCCAATCTGATCTGGCAGTGTTTCTACAGCTGGATGCCCTTCCTAACGCCAACCACTCCTAGAGTGCAGTGGGTGCTTTTACGTGCCACAGTGCGTCAGATATCTCGGTCCTTAATGAACTCTTTTGTAAGGCTCAGAGTCTTAAGTTCAGCTTTCAATACTTTATCCCATGTCTTTCTGGGTCAACTAGGCAAATGACATTTACATTATTCATTGTTTTTCCTTTACTGTTTCTGGTTCACGAGTTGTTTAGAAAAAAATATTGCTACATGTGTGTTTATGCATTATCCATTAAATGCTGTTATACAACATGGTCACAATGTATTTCCTATTCTGTTTTGATTGTGCCATTCTTTTTCCAATCTTGACCCAAGTTGCTTGACTAAATCATCTTCCCTTTATCATGGAGGCCTTCCAAACGGTCTTTTCTGATCTCTTAAGATACCACACAGCGTCTGCATGGGTCTACCTGTTTGTGAACTTTGCGACATGTCCAGCCCAACAGAGCTTGTGTTTTCAATACCCTGTGATCACATAATTCACTCTGCTGTTTTTGAATTATTTCGAATATGTTCTTACAATGAAATTACATATATACACACATGCACACACACAGATATACAAGCACACACATACATATATATATATATATATATATATATATATATATATATA
>NC_069009.1:2036996-2042333 GCF_001194135.2 Octopus bimaculoides
AATAGAGCTCAAAACTGATCCATTGAAAATACTTTATTATCAGTTTTGAGCTCTATTTAAAGTTGATATATATATATATTTATACAAAAACTCAACTGTTAGTATTTTGCTAAGATTGTTAATTTTTGGTGTAAAAATATATATATATATATATATATATATATATATGTATACATGTACAAAAAATAGAGAGTGAGTGATATACATTTATTTATATAGACTACCAGCTGTTTCAGATATGCATTTGGGTGTGTTCATGGCTAGAAACAGGTCACCTAGTTCTCTATAAATGCCAAACTAACCAAATTCGATACTCTTTTCTTTTCTTTTCTGTTGGCAGTTTTTATGGTCTGGCTTTGAGTTGTGCTGCTGGCTCCCTATATTGTTAGTCAGTCCATAACGCATACCTGAAACGGCTGTAAGCCTATAATGTATAAATATATGTATATAACCCATTATTTATCTCTATTTTATATAATACTCTGTAAAAGCCTACTATTGTAACTGGGTATCGGAATGATGGATTTAGCTTTTAACTTCTGATTATCTGGAGTTCAATTCTGATCACAAAGCTTTTTTTTTATATGCCTGGTGTATTTTGATACAGATGTAAACTGTGTGCATTTTTCTTCTTTTATTTTATATACATACATATATATTTATAAATGTATATATACATTCTCACACATGTATGTGCATATAGAGTCCAGCAAAAAAATGTATATGCAGTTCAGAAAAGGAAAAAAATTGTATAAGTATTTGATTTGGTATAAGTACCCCTATAAATACAAATATGTCATTTTATCAAATTGCAATAACACTGAATTAAAATATTTATACAGATTTTTTTTGCCTTTCTTGAAGTGTGTATACATTTTTTTGGCCGACTCTGTATATAAATACACACACATATACACCCATCACACACACGCGCACACACACACACACGTATATATATATATATATATACACCCATCACACACACACACACACACACACATATATATATATATATATATATACACCCATCACACACACACACACACACATGCATATATACAGATATAGATATTTTTGTACATTTCAGTATTAATAACCTATGTAAACATACAATTACAGATGTATAGAGATGGGGAAACAAATTTTTTTTATTTTCATTCATCATATGAACTGTGATAATATGAAGAGTGGAAGTTACGGCAAAAGAATTATCAGAAATGTATGAGAGAGAGAGGAAGAGAGAGAAAGAGAGAGAGAGAGAAAGAAAGAACGAACATTGTCTTGCATTGAGTTAAAATTAGTTTTCTGTAGTTAAAGTCAGTGATAAAAGAAATTGGAAAGCCACATTTTGATAAAAAATATATTGGAATTTTTATGTATTTTCTTGACAGTATAGACTTGAATAATTTCTTTCTTTTAGTGAAAGTTACATACTCCTAACTAATTAATAAGCAATTTTCTTTATTATGGTGTAGATGCAAGTAAATATATATATATCGTCAGACACACACACACATATATATATATACACACACACACACACACACACACGCACACATACACACCTGAGTCCAATTAGCTAGGTTCCTGTAGTGAGACTACGAAACTTTAAGCTGCAGGGGACCAGATCTGACTGTTGTAAATAATTATATATACACATGGATATACATACATATATACCTATACACACACACACACACATGCATACACTCATACATATATGCTTACATATTTATTGATATATGTTAGTGCATGCATATCATCATCATCGTTTAACGTCCGCTTTCCATGCTAGCATGGGTTGGACGACTTGACTGAGGACTGGTGAAACCGGATGGCAACACCAGGCTCCAATCTAAATTTGGCAGAGTTTCTACAGCTGGATGCCCTTCCTAACGCCAACCACTCAGAGAGTGTAGTGGGTGCTTTTACGTGTCACCTGCACGAAGGCCAGTCAGGCGATACTGGCAACGGCATGTACACGTATGAAGGCATGCAACTGCAAATATTTTTCGAGGGTGTGGTCATCTTGTATGTGGGTATGACTGCATATGTTTGTGTGTGTGTGTGTACATTGAAGTGTAGGCTACTGCGGCAGCAGCAGCAGCAGCAGCAGTTGTGTAGGTAGGTAGGTTCGGCAGGTAGCTAGGTAGGTAGGTAGGTTAGGTAAATTGGTCAGTAGCTTGGTATGGCGCTTTGGTCAAGTGGTGGGTAAGTGAATTTAAGTCACAGTGGTGGCGGTGGTGGTGCTGGTGCTGGTGCTGGTGGCTGTCCGTTATAATGTCGGTTCCTGATTTCAGGAAGAAATCCGATCCGTTCGATGATTTCGCTCGGGAGCTAATGGAATTTCGACAGGAACAGAAGCGTAGACAAGTGGATCTCAATTATACCTTATCCTCCTCCAGGTCTGTGGTTGCTGTTGTTGTTGTTGTTGTTGTTGTTATTGTTGTTGATGTTGTTAATTTTACCGTATCTTTTTTTTTTTTTTATTAATTAATTAATTAATTGGTATTTATTGGTATTTTCATTACGTACGTTCTTTCCATGCCTATTTTTTATACATATTTTATATATATATTTTATATATTTTTGCTTAAGAAATCTTAAGAAGTTCGAAACATCGAGAGAACGTGAAACAATTTGTTTGCAACTTCAGAACTCAAAGTAGATAAAGCTATAAGTAATCCTTAAAACTATTGGCTCAAGGCCTGGAATTTTGGGGTAGCAGACTGGTCAGTCACATCCACTCCAGTTCTTGACCCTAAAAGGATGAAAGGCAAAGTCGACCTCAGCAGAATTTGAACTCAGAACATAAGGACAAACAAGATGTCGTTAAGCATCTTAATGAACATGCTAACAATTCTGTCAATTTACTACCTCAATGGCCCTCCATCGGTTATGGCAACGAGGGTTCCAATTGATCCGATCATGATATTAACCCGCGGCTCATGAAATTAATGTGCATGTGGCTGAGTACTCCACAGACATTCTTTTACTTGTTTCAGTCATTTGACTGTGGCCATGCTGGAGCACCGCCTTTAGTTGAACAGCTCGACCCTAGGACTTATTCTTTGTAAGCCTAGTACTTATTCTATCGGTCTCTCTTTTGCCGAACCGCTAAGTTACGGGGACGTAAACACACCAGCATTGGTTGTCAAGCAATGATGGTGGGACAAACATATATACACACATGATGTGTAAAGAAATTTTGATTTAAGCCTCTTAATGAATTCTTTATACTGAAATATATATTGAAGACGATAAATATGTTCATTTAAATTTATACGTTTTTGCGTCGTAACTCCTTTATTATTATTAATATAACCAAAAGGATCGATTCTTGAAGAGTCTGCATACCTTCACTGTCGTTTTTTTCTGCTATTTAGGTGATGATTTTTTGAGTTAGCTTACCAATTATTTTTGTTGGTAGTTAATTTATAATATATTGATACACACATACACATATATGATGGGCCTCTTTCAGTTTCTGCCTACTAAATCCACTCACAAGGCTTTGGTCAGCCCGAGGCTATAGTAGAAGACACTTGCCCAAGGTGCCACGCAGTGGGACTGAACCTGGAACCATGTGGTTGGTAAGCAAGCTACTTACCACACAGCCACTCCTGCCTGTGTACTTTTAACATAGTTCTCAGAGAGATTTAGTGTGACACAAAGTGTAACGTGAAATAAAGAGTCTAGCTCAAGGACGTAATACGTTGCTGGGAATTGAACTCGTGACCATACAATCAAGAGCTAAACACCCTAACCACTAAGCAACAGTCACAGCTGGAGCATCTTTGAACATATTTCTACTGGATCAAGACTCACCTGACAATATATAAATGTATAAATTGTTTTTAATTGAGGCGCTTGCGGTACGGGATGTGCTGGTGTATCCCAGGTAACCTTCACAACCTCTCCCTCCCACCAACGGCATTACTCTGTTGTTTCTCTGTACTTGAAGCAGATAATATTGGATTCAAAATACCCTTTGAATAAATTTGATTTTAGGGGGCTCACTTCAAGAGCTGTATTCCCTCGCGTTCGGTAAAAAAAAAATTCAAAGGTTTCTCACGAGACAAAAGCCCGATGGGTATGGCTGTGTGGTAAGAACTTTACTTCCCAACCAACCACATGTTTCCGGGTTCAGTCCCACTGTGTGGCACCTTGGGGCACTGCCTTTAAGAATTTTTTGATGACTTGCCCCCAGTACGTATTTTTGTTAAGCCTGGTACTTATTCTGAGTTACAGGGACGTAAACATACCAACACTGGTTGTTAGCTATTAGCAGGGGACAGACCCATCCCTCTCATATATATGAGGAGTTTCTCTGAGTTTCCGTCTATCAAATCCACTCACACAGTTTTGGTCAGTGCAAGGCTATAGTAGGAGACATTTGCCCAAGGTGCCATGCAGCGGGACTGAACCTGGAACTGTGTGGTTGGGAAGCAAACTTCTTACTATGCCTGTGCTTAGATATAACTACAATGCACATCATCAGTTCAATCCCTACCTCAGTCCCTATTATCTTTTTATCCATCAAGGGGTGAAAAATTAAGGACCTCAAAAATACATATGTTTTGTTGTAATTAACTTTGACCATTAGCTAATTAACACTTAGAAGTGAATGCACATCATCATGATTGTCATCATCATCATCGTCATCATCAACAGTATTAAATGAAAGAAATTGTTATTATTATTGTGCAAAATGTTTTTGTGGCCAATGAACAAAGAGTTATTCTTATCATTATTATAACTATTATTATTATTGTTGTTGTTATTATTATTATTATAGCTATTATGGGAGTGGCAGGGTGGTTGATTAAAACTAATGGGGTTAATTTAACTGTCCCACCTACCAAATTTCTCGCCTTATGCCATTTTGAAAATTATTATTATTGTGGAGGCATGTGGCTTAGTGGTTAGGGTGTCAGCACCATGAACGTAAGATTGTGGTTTCGATTCCTGGACCAGGTGACGCGTTGTGTTCTTGAGCAAAACACTTCATTTCACGTTGCTCCAGTCCACTCAGCTGGCAAAAATGAGTAACGCTGCGATGGACTGTCGTCACGTCCAGCTGGGGAATACATATGCCATAGAAACCGGGAAACCGGGCCCATGAGCCTGGCTAGGCTTTAAAAGGGCGCATTTATTTTTATATCATTATTATTATTATTGAGTGAGAGAGCAGTGCATGCCATCAAAGTGACACTGGGGTAAAATATACGAAGCCCGTCTGATAAGGGTACACCAGGCACATGCATCACAACTATATGTGCGCGACATGGTGATCTCATATCAAGATAAACAGCGCATGACCTCGCATGTGGGGCC
>NC_069009.1:2045524-2047113 GCF_001194135.2 Octopus bimaculoides
ATATATAACGTTGACCACTAACGTGGACATTCAATGTGCTAGAAATAGATCACATCTTGTGTCTATTAAGACCTAAATTGTTCTCAACATGAAATATAGCGGAATACCAAAACGTAAGTGGGCAAGACATCTAAAATCACCGAAAAAAATCATTATTAAACAAGGGCCGGTTTCAAAATTTAACAATCTTACCAACTGTCTATTTCTCTTCAGCCTGATTTGTAATGTAACCATAATCCTCAGAACCCTATACAAAGTTGCCCACCGCCATAGGTGCGCGTGTATATGGTTCTGCTAATTACAGCTTAATGGTAAAATTCAAAAGTCTTCGTTTTGGCGCACTAATTCCAGGAATATGTCTGCAGAAAATATTTACTGCGTCGCATATATCCAGTATGAGAACTCGGTAATGGTTAATATATCAAAAAATAGGGTAAAAAATCATATATATACATATATATCTTTCTCTTTTTACTTGTTCGGTCATTTGACTGTGGCTATGCAGGAGCACCGCCTTTAGTCGAGCAAATCGACCCCAGGACTTATTCTTTGGAAGCCTAGTACTTATGCTATCGGCCTCTTTTGCCGAACCGCTAAGTTACGGGGACGTAAACACACAACCATCAGTTGTCAAGAGATGTTGGGCGGACAAACACAGACACACAAACATATACACACACACACACACATACATATATACAATGGGCTTCTTTCAGCAACGTGGAATAAAGTGTCTTGCTCAAGAACACAACATGCAGCCCGGTCCGGGATTCGAACTAACAACTTCACGATTGTAAGCTTGACGCTCTAACCACTGAGCCATGCGCCTTCACGTATATATATATATATATTGTGCTCTTTTTACAGCAATAAAAGTTTTTTTAACTTTTTATTATTCGTTTCTTTAAGTAATGCAATAAATTTGTGTTCAATAAAAATTTACTTAATAAACATTTATATACTATAAAAGTTATTAAATGCAAAAATGGCGTTACTTCTGCTGTACCGTTATATATATATATACACACACACACACACACACATTTCAGGTGGGCATCTTTCAGTTTCTATCTACCGAATCCTTTCACAAGCCTTTGGTCAGTCTAGGGATATAATAGAAAACACTTGCCCAAGGGGTACTGCTCAGTGGGACTGAATCCAAGGCCACATAGTTGGACTCTAGCTTCTCAATCACAGCCATACGTGTGCATGTGTACACATACATACACACACACACATACATTCATACAGATGTATACACACACACACATTCATGCTGATATGTATACACACACACGTTTGTACGTATATGTATACACACACATTTGTATGTATATGTATACACACCTCCATACATACATACATGTATGTATACACAAACATTCATACATATATGTATAATCAAACATTTATATGTATATGTATACACACACATTCATGCATATATGTATACACACACATTTGTACGTATATTTATACACACACACATTTGAATGTATATGTATACACACCTCCATACATACATACATGTATGTATACACAAACATTCATACATATATGTATAATCAAACATTTATGTGTATATGTAT
>NC_069009.1:2047697-2051151 GCF_001194135.2 Octopus bimaculoides
TATGTATATGTATACACACCTCCATACATACATACATGTATGTATACACAAACATTCATACATATATGTATAATCAAACATTTATATGTATATGTATACACACACATTCATGCATATATGTATACACACACATTTGTACGTATATTTATACACACACACATTTGTATGTATATGTATACACATCTTCATACATACATGTATGTATACTCAAACATTCATACATACATGTATGTATACTCAAACATTCATGCATATATGTATAATCAAACATTTATATGTATATGTATACACACACATTTGTACATATATTTATACACACATTTGTATGTATATGTATACACACCTTCATACATACATGTATGCATACACAAACTTCCATACATATATGTATAATCAAACATATGTATATACACACACATAATATGTGACTTTGGTGTGTGGTTTGAGGTAGATTTGGCTGTTGTTTCTATGGAATTGACTACAGAAAGGTCCCCTTCCACTAATTGGCTTGTCGTTGTCATTATTGGTATCATCGTTGCTTTTGTGTTACAATCTTTGGTTGGTCAACAGTAAAAAGATTTAATTTTCAGTAGTTTTATTCAGTTCTAGATTTAAGAGATGAGGAATTATTTACATTATTTACATTTGACGGATATTTGTCCTCATCTTGTTTGTTGCTAACACAATGTTTCGGCTGATATACCCTCCAGCCTTCGTCAGGTGTCTTGGGGAAATTTCGAACCTGGGTTCTCATTCCTTACGATGTTACTATTATTATTATATTATTATTATTATTATTATTACTATTATTAATCAGGTCGCTGCCGTGAATCAAACTCGGAATCTTGGGGTTAGTAGACCGCGCTCTTAACCACTATGCCATATGCCCACAGCAGCGACCTGATTAATAATAGTAATAATAATAATAATAATAATATAATAATAGTAACATCGTTAGGAATGAGAACCCAGGTTTGAAATTTCCCCAAGACACCTGACGAAGGCTGGAGAGTATATCAGCCGAAACGTTGTGTTAACAACAAACAAGATGAGGACAAATATCCGTCAAATGTAAATAATGTAAATAAAGTAGTTTTATTGTTTAGTATTTATGTTCTGTGTGAAAAAAATTTCTGTCTTTTGCTGATCGATCGCTCTGCTGTACCTTTGGTGGTAAATGAAAGCATTTTCCTGAGCAAAATACAATCACTTTTTAGTAGTGTGTCTATCTGTAAGCGTGACAGTGAATCTGTAGATGTGACAATGTATTTTTAGATGTTTGACAATGTATTTGTAATTGTGCAACAGTGTTCCAGTATTTGACGTTTGTGGTATTTGAAAATGTGACAGTGTCTGTATTTGACATTCTTGGTAGGTATGTGACAATATTTGTAGATGTGTGGAATAGTTTGGTAAATGTGTGACAGTGTCTCTATGTGACATTGTTGGTAGATATGTAACAGTATTTGTAGATGTGTGATAGTATCTGTATGTTACATTGTTGGTAGATATGTGACATAATTGGTAGACAGGTGACAGTGTCTGTGTAGATGTGTGACAGTTTATTTGTATATGTGCAACAGTTTGTGATGTTGTTGGTAACTGTGTAACTGTATTTGTGGATGTGATAGTGTGTCTGTATGTGACATTGCTGCTAGATACGTGACAGTGTATTTGTAAATGCGTGACAGTCTGACATTGGTCGTAGGTATGTAACTGTATTTGTAGATGTGTGTCTGTAAATGTGACGTTGTTACAGTGTATTTGTAGATAATATGTGAAAAAACATTTGAGCGTGGCCATTGCCAGTGCTGCTGGACTGGCTCCTGTGCTGGTGGCATGTAAAAAACAACATTTGAGCGTGGCCATTGCCAGTACCACCTGACTGGCCTTCGTGCCGGTGGTACGTAAAAGCAGCCACTACACTCTCGGACTGATTGCCGTTAGGAAGGGCATTCAGCTGAAGAAACTCTGCCAGATCAAATTGGAACCTGGTACAGCCATCTGGTTTCACCAGTCCTCAGTCAAATCGTCCAACCCACGCTAGCATGGAAAACGGACGTTAAACAATGATGATGATGATGATGATGTGTCTGTGACATTGTTGCTAGATAAGGCAGTGATTTATAGTTGTGATGGTGTGTTTGTGTACAGATATCTGATTGTGTATCTGTAAATATGTGATAGTGTATCTGAATTTGTCAGTGTGTCTAGCTGTGCAGATGTTACAGTGTCTGTGTGTGTGTGTGACAGTATGTCTGTACATGTGATGACGTACCTGCATCTTGATGTATGTATATGGGTGTATATTTCTGTTTTTGTGTACATCAGTGTGTGTGTGTGAGTGTGTAAATATATGTATATATACTAAAAGTGACCGTGCTAATGTTCTCTTTCAATATATTCACAGGTCAAGGAGTCGTTCCAACAGTCGTTCATACTCCAGGTCGCCGAGGTCGTTGTCAAGGTCACCATATCGGTCGAGGTCGTCATCACGGTCACGTTCCCGCAGCCGATACAGATCCTCGTCGCCATCAAGGGGCGGGTCGTCATCGTCGCGGTCGCGGTCCAGCTCCCGCGGCCCTCCGCCAGCTTCGTCGCGGGGCCGACGCTACAGGTCGCGCACCAGGTCGCGGTCCCGTTCGCGCTCCTACACGCCAGCACGCAAGTACTCGAGGTCACGGTCGAGGTCGCGCTCGATGTCCCGCAGCCGGTCACGGTCGCGCTCTCCACTGTCTACCTTCTACCACCACCACCATCACCATCGCCACTCCCGCTCTCCTGGACGCAGCAGAAGAAGCCGAACGCCCCCTTACCGTAGCAGGGGCCGTACCCGATCCCCTCTGGCCCCTATTTCTACCAGGGACCCATTTTATCGCAAAGATTGGTCTCCATCTTACAGCCGTAGTCTACGATCCACAGCTGCCCCAGCAGGGGCCAGTACTGCCAATAGCAGCAGTCATGGGCCTGGTAAACGCTTCTCCCCACCTGAAAGACCATTCCCACCCCGCTTTCCCCACTACACACCCCCTCAACGGCCAGAAGACTACTACAGGTGAGGATTGTATTAGTTTATAAATATGTTATTTATATATATATCCCTTTTACTCTTTTACTTGTTTCAGTCATTTGACTGCGGCCATGCTGGGGCACCGCCTTTAGTCAAGCAAATCGACCCCAGGACTTATTCTTTTGTAAGCCTAGTACTTATTCTATCGGTCTCTTTTGCCGAACCGCTAAGTTACGGTGACATAAACACACCAGCATTGGTTGTCAAGCGATGTTGGGGGGGACAAACACAGACACACAAACATATACACGCACATTGATATATATAGCGAGATCGTTGCCAGTGCCCCTGGACTGGCTCTTGTGCGGGTGGCACATAAAAGACACCATTTTGAGCATGGCCGTTGCCAGTACCGCCTGACTGGCCTTCGTGCGGGTGACACGT
>NC_069009.1:2053085-2054227 GCF_001194135.2 Octopus bimaculoides
TACACTACAGCAGTGGTTCCCAAACATTTCTGGGCTACCCAGGCCATATTCCCAGTGCCCCCACCCCAACTAACCATCGTAAGTATAGACCTCTTTCAGAAGCAAATTCAAAGCAACTGTCATCATCATCATCATCGTTTAACATCCGCTTTCCATGCTAGCATGGGTTGGATGATTTGACTAAGGACTGGTGAAACCAGATGGCTACACCAGGCTCCAATCTGATCTGGCAGAGTTTCTACAGCTGAATGCCCGTCCTAACGCCAACCACTCCGAGAGTGTAGTGGGTGCTTTTACGTGTCACCCGCACGAAGGCCAGTCAGGCGGTACTGGCAACGGCCATGCTCGAAATGGTGTATTTTATGTGCCATGAAAAAGAACTTAACCTAACAAACCCATTATTTTGTTGTTTTCACATGAATCGTTACCCCTTTATCACCCCACTTTTTTTCAACGCCCCCTTGGAACTTTCCACTGCTCCCAGGAGGGCAGTACCGCCCACTTTGGGAACCACTGCACTACAGCAAACACTGTGTTATATACACTCTATAAAAACTGTACACTACAACAGACATATTATATAGACTGTACACTCTGTTTGCCCAATATATTACAGCAGGCATAGTTATACACACTTTACATATATATTGTATTATATACTCTGCACACTGTTTAAATACCATACACTGCAGTAGGCACTGCGTTATATATATATATATATATATATAGGTAAGTGATAGGTTTGCCTCGATCCTTCAGGGGTAGTCTGAAGCATCCAAGCAACCAGGGGATGTTTAAATCCGGAGGCACTCCTGGGGATCACCTGTATGGGTACTGTCTTGGGAAGAGGGCATCCAGAGGCAGGTAATTTATTGCTTAAACCGTAGTTTATGTATTTATGTGGAGAATGGAGCAACAAATACAAGAAAAAGCAATATTGTTGGACTAGATAGCCGTTGTTTTATTACGTGGAACTTGTGTAATGAGTCAATGTGGAGGTTGAGGTTATGTAATGAGTCATTTTGTATATTATGCAATAGTCATTTACGTACGTATATATATCATCATCATCATCATCATCGTCGTCGTTTAACGTCCGCTTTCCATGCTAGCATGGGTTGGACGATTTGACTGAGGACTGG
>NC_069009.1:2054280-2055928 GCF_001194135.2 Octopus bimaculoides
CAGGCTCCAATCCAATTTGGCAGAGTTTCTACAGCTGGATGCTCTTCCTAACGCCAACCACTCAGAGAGTGTAGTGGGTGCTTTTACAAGAGCCAGTCCAGGGGCACTGGCAACAATCTCGCTCGAAAACCCTACAAAGGCCAGTCAGGCGGTAATATATATATATAAATATGTCTGTATATATACACACACACACTCATGGTGGTCAATTTTTGTTTATGAACTTCTCTTGCAAAGTATTGGTCAGCTTAGGATCACTGGCCATAAACTAACATAATGCAGTACTAATAAGAGCTAGCCAATAGTCACTGAGATAGATACAGTTCAGTAAAACAATGAAGGTGCTTAATGGTTGGGATGCATTAGTTTGCATTATCTCACCCCAGTGCATTATATGCTAAAGACCAGCCAAGATTCTTGATTACAAACATGTATAGGTAGAATTATCAAATGGAGAATGTCAAATTTAACTTAATATATATATATATTTCTACAGGTTTGATAAAAAGTCTCCTGACAGTAAATCAAAACCATTTAATTCCAAGATTTATTTATGTTTAACAACTGAATGAATTTAATAAAAAGCATCTAAATATGAAACATCATGAAAATTGTTCAAACTGAAGTCCTTCCTGAGTGATACATTTTACCGTTTGAGTCAAAACAGAATTACAAATAGTATTGATGGAATTTTGATTTACTGTCGGGTGACTTTTGGCCAACCTGTATATACACACACACACACACTGTAGATTGTTATATATGTGAGGGCGCCTGGCCTAGTGATTAGGGTGTTTCTCTGATGATGACACAATTGTGGTTTCAAATCTCAGACTAGGCAGTGTGTTGTGTTGTTGAGTAAACGGAAACATTTCGTTTTGCATTGCTCTTTAGTCCACCTCACGTTGTAGGACTTTGAATAAAGGTGCTTTGACTAATGACTTGTTGAAAGTATCTAGATGCGAATGTAATTGCTAGGTGTCTACACAGCAGAAACGTGCGTCGGACAAAGTTAAATCAAAATATGCTGTCATTAATTGTAGAAATAATAATTTTAAAAAATTGTGCTGATGTACTAATCTCCACATTCATTGGATATATATTTGGTTAAATAAATGAGCCAAGCGGAACCCAGAATTTACCCATAGAGTGGGATTGCTTGCCTCAAGTAATTCTAGGTTCTCATTACAACTCAATGCAGTTAGCCTTAATCTGGATTATAACTAAGTGCTTGAATGGTATCCACCTGGATATTGTATTCCTACCTCTCACTTTCTCTCATATATTGTATCCGTATCTATCTATCTATCTATCTGTGTATCTGTCTATCTATTTATCTGTGTATCTATCTATCTGTCTGTCTGTCTATCTATCTGTCTATCTATCTATCTCTCTATCCATCTGTCTGTTTACACACATTCTTTCTCTCATATATTGTATCCCTATTTGTCTATCTATCTATCTATCTACACACACACACACACACACACACTCTCTCTCTCTCCCTCCCTCCCTCTATTAATGCTGTGTATTTTCTCTGTATTTCCAGATCTGTGATAGAGAGTGCAGAGAAGGCCATAACAGAGAAACGCCTGAAGCCCTCCATGTTACCCCCACGCAAGGTCTACGTCGATGACAAGGACACCCG
>NC_069009.1:2057709-2058671 GCF_001194135.2 Octopus bimaculoides
GAAGGCGGCGAGCTGGGAAAATGCTTAGCAGTTATTTCTTCTGTCTTTACGTTCTGGGTTCAAATTCTGCCGAGGTCAACTTTGCCTTTCATCCTTACGGGGGTCGATTAAATAAGTACCAGTTGAGCACTGGGGTTGATGTAATAGACTTGGCCCCCAACCCACCAAAACAGCTGGCCCTTGTGCCAAAACTTAGAAAGAATTATTATCATAATTATAATTATTAGGCCGTAAGCTGGCAGAATCATTGGTCTGCGGGGCTTAACAGTATTTCGCCCGTCACTTTCTTCTGCACTCAAATTCCACCGAGGTTGACTTTGCCGTTCATCCTTTCGGGGTCGATAAAATAAGTACTAGCGGAGCACTGGGGTTGATGGAATCAACTTACCCACTTCCCTGAATTTGCTGGCCTTGTGCCAAAATTTGAAATTATTATTATTATAATAATTAAGGTGGTGAGCTGGCAGCATCGTTAGCACACCATGCAAAATGTTTAACAACGTTTTGTCCATTTTCATGTTCTGAGTTTCAGTTCCGCCAGGGTAGACTTTGCCTTTCATCCATTCAGGGGCAATGAAATAAGTACCAGTTACGCACTGGGGTTGATGTAATCGACTATCCCCCACCCACTAAATTCAGGTCCTGTGCTTGTAGCAGAAAGGGCTATTATTATTATTATTATTATTATTATTATTATTGTTTGTGGTAAGGAGCTTGCTCACCAACCACATGGTTCTGGGTTCAGTTCCACTGCATGGCGTCTTGGGCAAGTGTCTTCTACTATAGCCCCGGGCCGACTGAAGCCTTGTGAGTGGATTTGGTAGACGGAAACTGAAAGGAGCCTGTCGTGTATAGATTTGTGTGTCTGTCTGCTTGCATCACCTCCACCCACCCCAATCATCGCTTGACAACCGATGTTGGTGTGTTTGCATCCCCCGTAACTTAGCAGTTCAGCAAAAGAG
>NC_069009.1:2059113-2059902 GCF_001194135.2 Octopus bimaculoides
AAAATGCTTGGCGCCATTTTGTCCGTCTTTAATGTTCTGAGTTCAAATTCTGCCGAGGTCGACTTTGCCTTTGATCTTTTCAGGGGGGGTCGATAAATTAAGTACCAGTTGAGTGTTGGGGTTGCCTTGACTTGTCCCCTCTTCTTTGAAAAGCTGCTGGCCCTGTGCCAAAATTTGAAACCACTTAGACCACCACCACCACAACCACTACTACTACTACTACCACCACCATTACAGGAGCTTTGCATCTCAGGTTTCTCCAGACTCTTTTATTTCTTTGTCTCACGCATACACACTATCTTCTCTTTCTCGGGGACACACATATACATATAGACACACACACACACACATATACTCTCTCTTTCTCAGACATACACATACATACATACATACATACATAGACACATACACACTCTCTTTCGCAGCTACACACACTCTCTTTCACAGCTACACACTCATATATTCACTCTTTCTCAGACACACACACATACTGTCTTTCTCAGACATACACACACACACACACTTTCTTTCTTTCTCAGCCACACACACACACACTCTCATTCTCAGCCACACACACACACACACACACACACTTTCTCTTTCTCAGCCATACACACTTTCTCTTTCTCAGCCACACACACACACATACACAGTCTCTCTTTCTCAGCCACACACACACACACTCTTTCTCACACGCACATAGACATGTTCTCTCAGCCCTCCATATTATGTTATGAGTTTAGAAAGTGTCAACTCTTCCATCACCACCACCACCATTACCTTACCTCT
>NC_069009.1:2060717-2064061 GCF_001194135.2 Octopus bimaculoides
GAAAATCCGTTAATTAGAAACACTATTGTACTGTATATATTTTTAATTTTTATAATTTGTATATATTTGCATTATTTACAATTGACAGATATTTGTCCTCATCTTGTTTGTTGTTAACACAACGTTTCGGCTGATATACCCTCCAGCCTTCTTCGGGTGTCTTAGGGAAATTTCGAACCTGAGTTCTCATTCCTAAGGTATTTTTCGATATTATTATTATTGTTGTTGTTTGGGTTTCTGCCTGGAATCGAACTCTGAATCTTGGGGTTAGTAGCCCATGCTCTTAACCACTATGCCATATGCCCGTGTGTTAACAACAAACAAGATGAGGAGAAATATCCATCACTTATAAATAATGTACATAATTCCTCATCTCCTAAATATAGAACTGTATAAATTTATTTTATTATAAATGTTTTGTTTTCCATACAGTATGTGCAATTCTTTGTTTACTCATCTATGGTACGCTACGTATTTTCTTTTAATATATTTTAATTAATGTATCATACAGTGCAGTAGTGTACTGTACTTTTATTTATTAATTTTTTTAACATGGAAATATTGATTTTATCACAGAAATAATTAAAATCTAACTATACCTATCGGCTGCAGAAACCCACAATATACTGAGGAGTCTGTGATATAAATTTACATATATTAACCAGAAAAATTGACAATGTACTGAGGATGTGACAGGTGAACCACGATATGGCGAGTGATTCCTATACAGTTAAATTGTAGCCATATTTCTATTAAACTACACTGTTATTGAATTTAGTATTTTACTTAACCCATTACCTACCAGTGATCTCATATGAGATCACTTAAAATTTACAAATTTCGTAATATTATCTGTCAATATTTACACATATCTAACCTTTTTGCTATATCTACTAGGTATATTTCTCTGATATTCAAATGAGGTTTGCTAATTTCTCACCCATTATCTTCGCTTATTTCTATTTAAAATGTTATTTTGATCATACCAGCGTGTTTCTCAGGCTGTTTTATGCTAGAAATCAAAGTTTCATAAAAAAAAATTCCAGTTAATAGAATTATGGGAGGTAATGGGTTAATTTCTGAGAGTGGTCGGGTTCATTTTTAGTATTCTCGTTCGTGAGAGCAGTCAAGTTTATTTCAGATATTCCCATTTTAAAAATCATCTCCAGCGAATCATTGAGGATGTTGGTATTGCTTTGGCGGAGGTTTGTGGTAGGTGGAAGAGTCCTGATCTGATCAGTTTGAACACAAGAGGTAAAACGTTTGGACCTGATATGACCGGCTTGAACACTGAGGGGCGTAACCAGGTTAAAAGTTCAGCTAGACTATTGCCCCATCTTGATGAGGTCGGCATATATATATATATATATGTATATGTAATATAATATATATAATGTATATATATTATATATATATAATATAAAGGTTATGAAGGGTATTGGAGTCAACCAAACCCTAAAGATATGTATATATAAAATATATATATATATAATATATGTATGTATATAATATATATGTATATAATATATATATATATATATTATATAATATATATATATTATATAGTATATATATGATATATATAATGATGGCAGTCGAATTGGAAAAAACAGCTGTTTTGAACAGATAAGCGAAATCCAACAGGAATAAAAATGTAATAAAAATTATAAACAAAATTATTTAAATAAAACACTTTTAACACACATTAAACATGATAAAATAAATAAAAGTGAGTTTTTTAACAAAATTATCCAATTTAACTGAAATAGTTATTTCTGGGACACATGATTTTTATATTAGAAATTGTGGTTTTCTCGAGCTATTGTTAATTACTTATAAATATATTATAGATTTAAATTCATAATTTTTATACCAGTTTCTGTGGTTGTCAAAGATTTATCAAGAAAGCAAACACCCTGGTTGGAGTTCAAATCAAGCCAGCAAATATCAAGTTTTTTTTGTTTTTTTTTAATCTTTCATCCCAATAAAAATTTTAAAAAACAGGTGCAGGAGTGGCTGTGTGGTAAGTAGCTTGCTTGCCAACCACATGGTTCCGGATTCAATCCCACTGCGTGGCACCTTGAGCAAGTGTCTTCTACTATAACCTCGGTCTGATGAAAGCCTTGTGAGTGGATTTGGTAGACAGAAACTGAAAGAAGCCCGTCACGTATATATATAAATATATAGTTTTAGGGAAAAGAAACAACTTTCATGAACTCATCAATGAAAATCCACTATCAGATATAGAAAAATTAATAATTAAAAGCACAATAAATGAGTATAATATAATACAAAGTAAAAGATAATAATAGTATATTTAGTATATATATTTATATATAATATATATATATAGTAATGTATATATATATAATATAAAGGTTATGAAGGGTATTGGAGTCAACCAAACTTAGATATGTGTATATATATATATAATATAATATATATATATATATATAATATAGTATATATATATATATATATATATGTAGGCGCAGGAGTGGCTGTGTGGTAAGTAGCTTGCTTCCCAACTTCATGGTTCCAGGTTCAGTCCCACTGCATGGCATCTTGGACAAGTGTCTTCTACTATAACCTCGGGCCAACCAAAGCCTTGTGAGTGCATTTTGTAGAGGGAAACTGAAAGAAGCTTGTCGTATATATATATATATTTGTGTGTCTGTAATTGTCTCCCTAGCATTGCTTGACAACCGATGCTTGTGTGTTTATGTCCACGTCACTTAGCGGTTCGGCAAAAGTAACCGATAGAATAAGTACTAGGCTTACAAAGAATGTCTCTGGGTCGATTTGCTCGACGAAAGGCGGGGCTCCAGCATGGCCGCAGTCAAATGACTGAAACAAGTAAAAGAGTATATATATATATATATATTATATATTATATTTATATGTATGTATATATTTACATTTATATATATGTATATATATATGCATGTATGTATATCTCTGTCTATCTATCTATCTATATATATATATATAGATCTATTAGGTTTAGTAAAGAACTAGCGATAGATCGAAATAGAGTAGAGGGAGACTTAGTTAAGAAACTAGAAGA
The DNA here is from genome assembly GCF_001194135.2 of Octopus bimaculoides. NCBI lineage: Eukaryota > Metazoa > Mollusca > Cephalopoda > Octopoda > Octopodidae > Octopus > Octopus bimaculoides. The sequence goes on from NC_069009.1 coordinate 2,063,785, forward strand.
GGCACTTACAACTGGCAGCGCAACCAACGTTTTGGCTGCGAGGATGGCCCTCGACCAACACCTCAACGCCAAACACGAAGGTTGCGTCGTCAGAGCTAAAATGCATGCCTTAAGGAACGAAGTGATCGAAGCTGCGCTAGAAGCCCGGGTGGCGGAGGCGCAACGCGGTAACAGAGCCACCATTCGGTCTCTAATCGATGAACAGGGATGTAGTTTGCTCGACTGTTCGGTGGGTCGGAACGCAGGATGGACTTCACTGCCTACCTGACCGGCCTGC
>NC_069009.1:2066595-2068305 GCF_001194135.2 Octopus bimaculoides
AGGCTTTACCTTAGGGACCCCCTTATAAACGCTTATGAAATTTATACATAAATATTTGCTTAAAATAACATATATTTTTGCATTTATTTATTTAACAGTATTTAACAAATAGGTTTATTGTCAATTAAAAGATTTTGATTAAAAAACATGTATAAAATCAAATTGCCCATAAAAAGTATTTGCTGTCCACGGACCCCCTGTCTTGTCCTTGCGGACCCCCTGTGGTCCGCGGACCACAGTTTGAAAACCCCTGGGTTGGACGAGTTGATTGAGGACTAGTAAGCCAGAAGGCTGCACCAGGCTCCTGGCTAGTTTTGAGTATGCAACATTTGTTGTGTGTGTCATCTCTGGACGATATGTATCTTCCTTCTTTGTAAAACAGCAGGGTGCGATTTAGAGTTGCTATTTCTAGCAGGTTGAATTACCAAATAGAGGCTTTTTTTTGTTTTTTGCTTTTTTTTTATATTACTCTTAAGGTGATATTTGGTAGGGATGTTGGCGGTGATGGTGATGGTAATGATAATTATAAAAGGGACATTAACGAATTGTGGTGGTGGTGGTGGTGGTGTTGGTGGGGAGGTGGCAATGGTGGTAACACCTGAGACATTAATGAGCAGTAGTCATAGTGGCAATGGTGGTGGTGGCTATGGTGGTGGTGGCCGTGGTGGTTGTAGGGGTGATAGTGATAGGTGGGATCATCATGGCATTTGGTTGTACTGGCGGTGGTGGTCGTGGTTGGGACATTAACGATAGCGATGGAGATAGCGCTGGTGCGGGCAGTAGAAGCCATGGGTGTTTTGTGGTATTTTGTCATGCTATCACTGTGGTGGTGTTGGCGGTAGAATTAACGTTGATGATGATAGACGTAGCAGTAGTAGTAGTAGTAGTAGTAGTAGTAGCAACAGTACAAGTAGTAGTATAGTGATGTCTGTGGTATTTAGTTGCGGTGGTGGCAGTGGTAAGGGCCGACACTCATGGTATTTTGGTTGTATTTGTGGTGGTGGTGGTGGTGGTAGCGCTGGCAGTGTGAACAATGATAATGATAGAGATAGTAGTAGTAGTAGTAGTAGTAGTAGTAGTAGTAGTAGTAGTAGTAGTAGTAGTAGTAGGTGATAGTATAGAGTGATGTCTGTGGCAATTGGTTGCGGTGGTGGTGGTCATGTTAGTTAGTCATAGAAATGTTAATTGTAGTAGTGTCGGTGGTAGTGTAGGCTGCTGTTTGTGGTATTTAGTCGTGGTGGTAGTGTGGTGCGATCATGTTATTTGGTTGTGTTGGTGGTAGTGGTGGTGGTGATAGTTGTAGTGATGGTGGTAGTAGTGGTGGTGGTAGTAGTGGTGGTGGTGGTTGTAGTGCTAATGGTGTTTGCGGGTGGTGGTGACAGGTGGTGTAAATGTTAACGGTTAGTGGTAACAGTTGTTAGATGTATTGGTAGCGGTTGTAGCAGTACAGGTGTTAGTATTACAACTGGTGGTAGTGGTGGTGGTGGTAGCAGTATTGGTCATGGTGGTAGTGCTACTGATGGTGGTGATGGTGATGATGATGATGATGGTTTAACGATGCTAGGCCACGTTATTGCTACTAACAACAGCAACAGTGGTAGAAACAAACGGTAAAGGTACCAGCCACTCGTGTGGTGGTGGTGGTGGTGGCGACGGCGTTAGCCTCTGTGTTTATTTACGTGTCTGCTGTAGTGGCCACATTGAATAGAG
>NC_069009.1:2069468-2072191 GCF_001194135.2 Octopus bimaculoides
ATATATATATATATATATATATAGATGTATGGGTATATATGCAGTGTTTGTGTGTACATATATATGTATGTATATACACACTGTATATATACATGTGCATACACACACACAGACAGGCATCTACGTGCAGTTGTGGATGTGTGTATTTACAGCAAGGTCATTGGAAGTACCAATGATAAAATATGCTTAAATATATTCAATACAATCAAATGTACCTTTATCGATATGCAGTGAATACTGGTGAGTGGGTATATATGCGTATGTGGACGTGTGTGTGTGTATATATATATATATATATATATATATATATGTGTGTGGGGGGGCTTTATTTTTGTTGTTGATACTTGGTTGGAGTTGTAGAGTGGTTCTAGGGCTGGGAGTTTCAGGCATGACCATTTTAGTTTTGTAAGTGACAGTTCAGGATAGTCTTGGCCCTAGACTCAAATCTGTAATTGTAACTTCTACACATATATATACACACACACATATATATATACATACACACACACATATCCAGATATTTTTAAATATCCAGGTGTGGTTGTGTGGTAAGAAGACTGCTTCCCAGCCATATGGTTTCAGGTTCAGTCCCACTGCATGACACCTTGGGCAAGTGTCTTCTCCTATAGCCTTGGGCTGATCAAAGCCTTGTGAGTGAATTTGGTAGACAGAAACTGAAAGAAACCCAATGCATATATATATATATATATATATATATACAAATTAAAAGGGTAAAGGATTATCAATTTATTAATTAATAAATCAATTAATAATTAATAATTTTTTACCAAGCCCATCGGTATGAAAGCACCATTATTGGTGGAGAACTTATTCAAAAGTTCATATATTTATAAATATAATTAAGGGATCAGCAATATATATGTATATGTATATATTTATGTGTGTGTCATTGTGTCTTTGTTTGTTCCTGCATCGCTTGACAACTGATGTTCATGTGTTTACGTCTCCATAACTTAGTGGTTCGGCAAAAGTGAGGGGTTTTTGTCTTTCAAGGTACTTGGTGGCCCGGTTAGTGCCATGTAAAAAGTGCTGGTACCACGAGAAAGCACTGGTACTGGTGCTGCATAAAAAGCACTGGTGCTGGCGCCATGTAAAAATACACCCAGTACACTCTGTAAAGTGGTTGATGTTGGGGAGGGCATCCAGCTTTAGAGGCCATGGCATAACAATGAAATCTGGTGCAGCTCCTGTCAAACAGTCCAACCTGATGATGATGATGCATAAAAAAGAGAGATGCTTCACAACCCATGCAAATCCAAGAGAAAAAAACTAGAAATTATTGTAGCTCCATACTCCATCATTTGGTAACATTTTACTCTGACCAAACACGATTGGGACGTACAGGCTTTGGAGCGGTGCAATGTTTCTAAGGCCTTTAATTCCTTTGGTTTTCAGTGAAAAAGTTTGCTGGCAGTCCTTGTAAGATCTTTCAGACAAATATATTCCTGCTGTTTTTTTTATTGTCTTTCCCATGGGCCTTTAAAACCAGGCCTTAAAACTTTCAATGCTTTCCAATATGGAGGCTATAATTTGACTGATAACTGTTGGTTTTCTTCCAGTTGTTCTTTAGCTCCTGTTTATCCTACTTCAATCATTGACTGAATAAAAGTATTATCAAAAATATTCCAGATGTGACCATCTCATTTGTTATTCAGACAAAGTAGTTGGTGTTAGTGGCTATACTTGTTGTTGTTGTTTAACCCCAGGTCAATCCTGATCCACCAGACCTACAATCAAAGATGTTCCAGCTGTGATGTTCCTCTTTTATTCAGGCATAGTGTATCTTGGACTACATTATCAAATGTACAGTATAATAGTTAGTATTAGTAGTTATTGCTGTTTAGCCCCAGGTCAGTCCTGATCCAGTAGACCTATGATCAAAGATGTTCCAGATGTGACCATCTCATCTTTTATTCATTGCGTATCTAGGACTACATTATCTAATGTATAGTATAGTAGTTAGTATTAGTATAGATGTTCAGCAACAATCAGATCTGTGAGGAAAGGTTATCCATCCATGACCATCCCAAATTACATTCATACATAGTATATCTAGGACTACATTACCCCAATGTCTTTTGTTTTTCTTTCTTTTTTTTCTTTTTTTTTTCAGATGTGAATTGTAGGAAATTTAGTTGCTATTTCTAGCCTGTTCACTGTCTGTACAAAGGTTCCTCTAATCAGCTCAGATGAGGCTGACCCTTAAATGAAAACCCCCTGAACCAATTCCCATGGTATTTCTCACCAAGCATACCCCACCATGTTTCCTTGCTCTGCATTTCTTCTTTCATAATCGTTTAGTATGAATTCACATGGCCTAGTGGTTAGGATATTATTATTCATCATCTTGCCACTGCAGTTTCAATTCCTGGACTGGGTGATGCTTTGTGTCCTTGAGCAAAACACTCCATTTCGAATTGCTCCGGTCTTACTCAGTTGTGAATAAGTTACCCTGTGACAGAGACACACTGGTGGCACATTGCCTAATGATTAGAGCATTTTTTTACTTATTGCTGTGTATATATATATATATATATATATAGTGCATTTGGCATAAGGAAGGGCATCTGGCTATAGGAGCCAAGTCAAAATGGACTACAGAACCTGATGTGATCCCTGACCTTGCCAGTTCCTGTCAAACCATCCACCCATGCCAGCTTGGAAAACAGATGTTAAATGTTGATGAGGATGATATACATACA
>NC_069009.1:2072328-2074401 GCF_001194135.2 Octopus bimaculoides
TATATATATATATATATATACATACATACATATGTAAGCTATCTGAGAGTCTATAAGTCAGGGAAAAAATGCACTTGTATATCCAATACGGCTGATCTTACCAATTGGTTTCACACTATAGGTTCAACGGAGTGTTACCGAACGCTCCATTGAACCCTTAGTGTGAAACCGATGGTACGATTGGTCATAACGGATATATAATCAGTGAGTGATAAACAATCCAGGCAAAATGCTTTAGAAGTTCTCTGTTAGTACATCAGGATAACAATATTGTTTAGGTTAGTAAAGAACTCTGTGTATTTTTGTAGCAAGGTCTAAGGTTTATAGTTCACCGCCTTTCTATATTCTAAATCCATGGTTGTGTTGCAGTTATACTAGTTTTCACACAGTGATATACAAGGCAAGACGTAAATAATGGTCATTACATGTTTTTTTTTGCATTGTGGTAAATTTGCTTTACAGCTGTTTCCCGTGGTCCTTATAGGTTTGTTATTGATTGCAGCCCCTCAGCTTACCTACCAACCCTGATTAAACTGTCCAACCCATGCCAGCATGGACAATGGGCATTAAATGATGATGATGATGAGGTCTACTTAATTGGCCATTGATTGGTTGAGAAGGAGTGAACGACCTAGAAGATTAATGCCAGTTTCTTCAGAACTATTTCTGGTTTAAATACATGCACGTGCCCACGCACACACACACATACCTTCATACTTATAGGCATATAACTGATTTTCAGCCCGGACTTCCACATATGTACGAAAGGTCATGTAGCTCGAGCCAGATACTTAAACTGGGTCATGTAATTCAACCAATCAAGTCACTTGCTACCATTTACTGCATATGTGAGAAGGAAAAGAATAAAAGTTCACCATTTTAAATTCATCCCATTTTATTGTATTTTTTAATACTGTGTCTTTCTGTCTGCAAAGTGGAAGGAATGGCATGATGTTTAAGGAATTTGGTTGCTATTTCCGGCATTTTGAATGGCTTCATAGAGACTTCCTCTTTAGCTTGCTAAATTTTAATGAAATATTAAATTTCTTGTGAAGATGCAAATAGAAATAATGTGTGTGTGGGTGGGTGTGTATGTGAGCATCTACTGGATATCTATCTATCTATCTGACTAATTTATCAGTCTATTTCTCTGTCTGTCTCTCTATCTGTGTCACTCTCTCTCTCTTTCTCTCTCTCTCTCTCTCTCTCTTTCTCTCTCTCTCTCTCTCTCTCTCTCTCTCTCTCTCTCTCTCTCTCTCTCTCTCTCTCTCTCTCTCTCTCTCTCTCTCTCTCTCTCTCTTTCTCTCTCTGTGTGTGCATACATATGTGTATATGTTGGTCTATCTATATATCTACATTTCTACATATTTGCATATAAATATACATACAATATACACACACACATATTAATTTTCATATAGAGAGCATATGTTGTATATACTCATTTACATACATATATACATATATATATATATATATATATATATATATATATATATATATATATATATATATATATACCTACAGAGAGAGAGGGGGAGAGACAGACAGACAGAATATTTATACATGTACATACATACACACCCACCACATGCACACATGTATATCTATATCTGTCTACCCATATATTCTTTCACTTGTTTCAGTCTTTTGACTGCGGCCATGCTGGAGCACCACCTTTAGTTGAACAAATCGACACCAGGACTTATTCTTTATAAGTCTAGTTCTTATTCTATCAGTCACCTTTGCTGAACTGCTAAATTACGGGGACGTAAACACACCAGCTCTGGTTGTCAAGTGATGGTGGGAGGACAAGCAGACACACACACACACACACACATATATATATATATAATAATACGACGGGCTTCTTTCAGTTTCCATCTACCAAATACATTCACAAGGCTTTGGTCAGCCCAAGGCTATAGTAGAAGACACTTGCCCAAGGTACCATACAGTGGGACTGAACTCATAGCAAGTTTCTTACCACACAGCCACTCCTGCGCCTAGTGTATATATATATATATATATATATATATATATATATACACACACACACACACACACACACAC
>NC_069009.1:2074538-2075646 GCF_001194135.2 Octopus bimaculoides
TATATATATATATATATATATATATATATATATATATATACACACACACACACACACACACACACACACACACACACACACACGTGCGCATACACACACACTCCCATACATACATATTCTCTATAGATGCAATGCTTATTCTCGGTGCATCAACTTCCATCCACATCTAAGTTTCTCCATGCACCATATTTGGTCGTTGCAATCGTTAATGATAATAGTAGTGGTGGTAGTAGTGGTGGTGTAATGGTGATGGTAGTAGTAGCAGCAGTAGTAGTAGTAGTAGTAGTGGTGGTGGTGGTGGTGGGGGTTCAGTAGTGGACGTTGACTGGAATGCACAGCAGTGGTACTGTATACCTTGTAGTGATGGCGATGGTGGTGGCTGTATGCGATGGTGTTGATGGTGGCTGTGGTGATAAACGGTTGTAATAGTTGTAGTGGTGGTCGTGGATGGGTCTTTTTTTTTTTCATCTTCTAATCAAGAGAGAAAGCAATTGCCTTACACCCAGTACTAGGTTTCCGAGAGAGTGGGGTAGAGGGTACCCTGAAATCAGAACCTGTCCCAGACACTTGTAACGGACTACATTTTGTTAGGGGTACCCAAGGTTACCTGGTGATGGTGGTATCAACACCCAAGTTGTATAGTTGTATGTGGTGGTGGTTGTGGTGGTAGTACTGTAGCCTTGGTGGTCATGTATGGTGGTGGTTGAGGTTGTAGTGGAAGTGGTCCTGTGATTAGGGTAAACGAGCTAGCTGCATTGAGGGAGAAGTAGAGGGGGGAGAAAGAGAGAGACACACAAAGGAAGAAAGAGAAAGAGAGAGAGAGACAAAGGAAGAGAAATAGAGAGAGAGACAAAGGAAGAGAAAGAGAAAGAAGAAAGAGAAAGAGAGAGGAAGGCAGACAAAGGAACAAAGAGAAAAGAAAAGAGAAAAATAAGAGAAAGAAAGGGAGAAATAGAAGAGTAAGAATAATTGTGTACACATCTATTTTTGAGTTTTGTGTTATCAGTGTGTGTGTGTGTATATATCTGTGTATGTGCGTTTGTCTGTCTGGGTTCCATCCATGTAGCGATCAATTTTTTTTTTTTTTTTTCCGCCCATCCTACTGCGG
>NC_069009.1:2076707-2078913 GCF_001194135.2 Octopus bimaculoides
ACGTAGGATGTGTGCAGTGCTGCCCAGTAGTGCAATTTTCTGTATGTTATATATATTTGTAAGTCCTGGTGTTTTTGTTATGTATTTGTCTGGATGATTTTTTTTATCATACCTAAGGCACCTACTATGATAGGAATTGTTTCTGTTTTTAGATTCCACATTCGAGTTACCTCTATTTCCAGGTCTTTGTATTTTGAAAGTTTTTCCATTTCTTTTAGGGAAACGTTGCCATCTGCTGGTATTGATACATCAATTAGAAAGCATTTTTATTATTATTATTATTATCATTATTATTCAAAGTAGGTTGCTGGCAGGATTGTTTGTGCATTGGACAAAAGCTTAGCAGCCTTTCTTCTAGCTCTTTACGTTCTGGGGTCATTGAAATAAATTGCAGTTGAGCACATGCATTGATATAATTGTCTAATTCCCTTCTCTGAGATTTCAGGCCTTCTGCCAATAAAGTCCAAAGGATTAGCAGAATTGTTAGCACACCGGACAAAATGTTTAGTGGCGTTTCAGCCATCCTTGCGTCTGGAGTTCAAATTCCGGCGAGGTCAACTTTGCCTTTCATCGTTTCAGGGTTGATAAAATAAGCACTAGTTATGCACAGGGGTCGATGTAATCAACTAGCCCCCCGCCCATCTCCTGAAGTTTCAGGCCTTGTATCTATAGCAAAGAAGATTATTATTGTTATTTAGGCGTAGGAGTGGCTGTGTAGTAAGAAGCTTGCTTACCAACCACATGGTTCTGGGTTCAATCCCACTGCATGGCACTTTGGGCAAGTGTCTTCTACTATAGCCTCAGGCCAACCAAAGCCTTGTGAGTGGATTTGGTAGATGGAAACTGAAAGAAGCCCATTGTATATGTGTGTGTCTTTTTTATTACTACTGTAATGGCTTCTGTTCCCCTTGGCATTAAACCACACATAGACATACTCCAACCTCTGGTTCACATGCGTCCTGTCTCCTTGAGGGAGATTTGACTGCTATTTCTAATACATTAAGACCCTATTTTATGTAGTTCACAAGAATATGAGTTAAGGAGATTCGGCTGCTATTCTTAGTGGAATAAAGACTATCCTATTTAAGACTTGTGATTTGGGGGAGATTTCGCTGCTGTTTCTAGCAGAAAAAGTAACCACAAAGAAGCTCCTTTGTTGGTGTTGGTGGTGGAGGTGATGATGGTGGCAGGGGTGATGCAGGAATTACGTAGCTTGTGGTATTTTAAGACGAGCTATTAGTAATAGAGAATGTGTTTGTTGGGGGACTCTATTCTGTCGTTGGCATAGCTGGCTGCTGGCCGAATTATCCCAGGTGATAATTGCACCTTGTGTCACGTTAATTAACGACCTGCGTCGTCTATTTTCGTTGTTAATTATATGCACTTGGTTTTGTTTTTGTTTTTTTATCCTTCGTCGTGTAGTGTAGAGAGGCGGGTTGTTTGAGTGTGTATGTGTGTGTCTGGTACATAGAATTCCTGTACAGATATACAACATATATATACATATATATATATATATACATACATACATATATATATATATATATATATATATATATATATATATATATATATATATATATATATATACACACACATGTATACATACATGTACATATGCATTGTGTGATTAATAACCTGGTGTAGAACTCAATATATGTAAGCTTAAGAATTGAGTGTTAGGCGAGTAATAAGAAAATGAGGTGACAAAGAATAAATGATTACCTTATGTATTTCATTACCTTACAGCTGTTTCAGTTATAAGATGCATTGGGCTCATAGTGCCTGACAAACAGTTATAAGCTAATGAGGTTCATAAGATAATCATTTATTCTCGTCATCTCAATCTATCTATCTATCTATCTCATGTTTTGAGTTCTATTTTCCTGTTTGCATCACCAAATCTGTATATATGTGTGTGTGTGTGTGTGTGTGTGTGTGTGTGTGGATTAGTGGTTAGGGTGTCGGCATCATGATCGTAAGATTGTGGTTTCGATTCCTGGACCGGGCGACGCATTGTGTTCTTGAGCAAAACACTTCATTTCACGTCGCTCCAGTCAACTCATCTGACAAAAATGAGTAACACTGCGATGGACTGGCGTCCCATCCAGCTGCGGAACACATACGCCATTGAAACCGGGCCCATGAGTCTGGCTAGGCTTTAAAAGGGCGCATTTATTTATATATATATATATATATATATATA
>NC_069009.1:2083432-2084353 GCF_001194135.2 Octopus bimaculoides
GAAGATAAAAGAGGAAAAAGGCGGGGGTTGGGGTAGCAGTTATGTGGTGCAGAAGATGTCACAGGAGGGGGGGAAAGGAAACGGGAGCGTGGTGGAGTAGGGAAATGCGTCTGTGATGTTTTGGGGGGGGAGCAAAGAATTAAGAGGGAGGGGGAGGGTAAAGAGATGCAGAAGATAGAACAATTGTGTCTGTGTGAAGGAGGGGTGGAATGGGGTTGAGTAGGAGGTAGTGGTGGAATGAAGGGGAGGTGACACTTTTATTTTTTGTAGAGGGGGTAAGGAGGGACTGGCCTTAAGTGACACCAGTAGATAGTAAGTGGAGAGAGAGAGGTACGGATAGAGAGAAGGGGGAAAAGAAAGAGACAGAGAAAGACAGGGGGTTGAGGAAGAGGAGAAAGCGCGAAAGAGACAGAAAACAGAGCGGAGTGGGAGGAAAAGTCGGAGAGACAGAGGGAGGGAAAGAGAAAGGAGGTAGATAAAGAGAGAGAGAGAGAAAGACAGGGGTGGGAGAAGGAAAGATAGAGGGAAGAGTGAGACAGGGGATTGAGGAAGAGGAGAAAGCGCGAAAGAGACAGAAAACAGAGCGGGGTGGGAGAAAGAGTCGGAGAGAGACAGAGGGAGGGAAAAGAGAAAGGAGATAAAGAGATAGAGAGAGGCGAGAGAGAGAGAAAGACAGCGAGGGTGAAAGAGAGGTAGACAGAGAGAGAGAGAGGTGGGGAGGGAATATGGCCCGAGAAGTTTTTTTTAGTTAATTTTGGGGTGTTGTGTGTTAAATGCGGTTTAAAAAAACATTCCAGAAATTCTGAAGTGAATCATTTTTTTAAATGTAAGAATATTTATAAACAACATTTAGCAACAATATATAAGCAAAGACGACAAATAACAAAAGCAACATCGATTGCAACAAACCACAGTAGCAAC
>NC_069009.1:2084737-2086229 GCF_001194135.2 Octopus bimaculoides
ATAACCAATTAATTTGCAGATAGATTTTAACAGCTAAATCTTATATGGACCCAATTGAAAACCACTAGTTTAGGGTATTCTACACCAGGGGTTTTCAAACTGTGGTCCGCGGACAAGACAGGGGGTCCGTAGACAGCAAATACTTTTTATGGGCAATTTGATTTTATACATGTTTTTTAATCGAAATCTTTTAATTGACAATAAACCTATTTGTTAAATACTGTTAAATAAATAAATGTAAAAATATATTATTTTAAGCAAATATTTATGTATAAATTTCATAAGCGTTTATAAGGGAGTCCCTAAGGTAAAGCCTGAAATATAAAGGGGTCCGCAAGTCAAAAAGTTTGAAAACCCCTGTTCTACACCATTGGTACCCGCATAAAGCTAGGTGAACTGCCTTACTGTGGTACCTACTACATGCAACAAACCGTACCTCACCTCACTGCAGTACCTACTTAGAGCTAGGTAAAGTACTTCGTTGCAATGCAGTAAAGTGAATTCTACCTTACTGTGGTACCTACAGTTATGTGAACTGCCGTTCTGTGGTACGTCTGCTAGATAGACTGCACACTGTGGTACCTACATACAGCTAGGTAGATTCTTATAATACTGTAAGTCGTTTGTACCTTACTGTGGTACTTACGGTCTAGATGGACTCCCTCACTGTGGTACCTACATATACACTGCACCTCATTTTAATGCTGAAAGTGAATTGTACGTTTCCCGATACTTATGGCTGAGTGGACTATATTCACTGTACCTCACTAGATGGACTGTGCTACAGCTAGAGTGCATCTCAATGTGGTACTTACATACAGCTAGGTAAACTGTATCTCATTGTAATGCTGTAAGTGGATTGTACCTTAATGTACCTTCCTTGTTACATATGGCTAGATGGACTATATTCAATGGTACCGCCCTCCATACAAGTTAAACTGTACCATCACTAGATGGTCTGCGTATAGCTTAGAATGCACCTCAATGTGGTACCTACGTACAGCTAGGCAGACTGTACCTCATTGTAATGCAGTAAGTGGATTGTACGTTATTGTGGTACACACAGCTAGGTGGACTGCCTTACTGCAGTACCTATCTACATACAGCTAGATAGACCGCACCTCACTGTGGTACCTATTTACTGCTGGGTAGACTGCCTCACAGCACTGGTACTTACTTGATTTAGTAAAGTAGGTACTCCCAGAGTATTTTTTTAAGCCTCGTATTTATTCTATCAGTTCACCATAGCTGAACTGCTAAGTTACAGAGGACCTAAACAAACCAATACCGGTTGTCAAGAGGTGGGGAAACATACACGTTACTTGTGGATTAAGTGTTACCAATGTTTTCATGCAGAGAGAATTTCCAATTTTTCACATAACTCACTTAGGAATGTTCATAATCATCTCCATTTTGGATAAGACTACCATTGTGTAAACATACATACATATATATATATATATATATATATATATATATATATATATATATA
>NC_069009.1:2086239-2087593 GCF_001194135.2 Octopus bimaculoides
ACATACATATACATATATATATACATGTATACAATGGGCTTCTTTCAGTTTTCCGTCTACCAAATCCACTCACAAGGCTTTGGTCGGCCCGAAGCTATAGCAGAAGACACTTACTCAAGGTGCCACGCAGTGGGACTGAACCCAGAACCACATGGTTGGGAAGCAAGCTTCTTACCACACAGCCACTTTCTCTCTCTCTCTCTCTCTTTCGTTTCTCTTCCCATCTCTTGTCTTTCTTTCACCTCCCCCTTACTTCATTTGTCATCCCTCCCCCCTCATTTCCTTGTCACATCTGCTCTCTCACTCTCTCTTTCTCTCTCCCGCCTGTCTTCACCAGCCCTTGTCTCTTACCCAATTCCTATCCTTCACTAATTAGGTTGTTTAATTAAGTTGTCTCATACACATTGGACATTGTTCTGAGTGACAAAACAAACACTCTTGAATTCCATTTTAAACATGGTAGTGGTGATAGTGATGGTGGCGATTTTGGTGGTGGTGGTGGTGGTGATAGTGTTGAAAATAACAATGTTGGTGGTGGTGGTGGTGGTGATGATAGTGGAGGGGTTTCCAAGGGAGAAGGAAGGTTAACAGAAAACAGTTTCTTTGAAATGCAGTCTACAGAAACAACAGGAGGTCTTCTTTGAAGTAGTTTCCCCCACCCCCACCCCCACTGCTAGAAACAGAAGACAAGTCTCTCTTTAACCACATCTGTTTGTGGCTTTACATCTGAAGTCAATTTCGGTAACCAGTAGAGCAGGGTGAAGTTTCTTGCCTAAGATTTACAGCTCGGGTGATGAGTCAGTATAGACAATCTGTGTGTCTATGACACAAACATACAATGAATATTGGTTTCAAATTTTGGCACAAGGCCAGTAATTTCAGGTAAAGGAGTAAATCAATCACATTGACCCCCCAGGGCTCAACTAATGCTTATTTTATTGACCCCCCAAAGGATGAAAGGCCAAGTTGACCCTGGTGGCATTTGAACCAAGAACATAAAGTCAGAAGAAATGTCACTAATCATATTTGCCAGCACAGTAACACACACACACACCGCCCTTACACACACACACACACACACACACTAAATATTGCAAACTTGTCTAGCTCTATGACGCCTTGTGACTTGAGAGGCGCGAGAAGAAACGAGTGTAGTTGTGAATATTTTAAAGATATTGTTTTGTATTGTATTTTAAAGATATAAAGACTGTAAGTGTGTGTGTGTATATAATTTTATATATATATATATATATATATATATATATCTTAAGAAGGAATGGGACGAGGTTAACAGTTGGGAAAATTGAGTTAGTGTTAATTCAACTTAAACACTGTGTGTGTATGAATGTATATA
>NC_069009.1:2087829-2092822 GCF_001194135.2 Octopus bimaculoides
AGAGAGAGAGAGAGAAAGGCGTAGGAGTGGCTGTGTGGTAAGTAGCTTGCTTACGAACCGCATGGTTCCGGGTTCAGTCCCACTGCGTGGCACCTTGGGCAAGTGTCTTCTACTATAGCCTCGGGCTGACCAAAGCCTTGTGAGTGGATTTGGTAGACGGAAACTGAAAGCCCATCGTATGTATGTATGTGTGTCTGTGTTTGTCCCCCCCCCCCACCAACATAGCTTGACAACCAATGTTGGTATGTTTACGTCCCCATAACTTAGCGGTTTTGAAAAGAGAGTCCAATAAAATAAGTGCTAGGGTTACAAAGAATAAGTCCTGGGGGCGATTTGCTCGACTAAATGACTGAAATAAGTAAAAGAGTAAAAGAGAGTATATAATGTGTGTATTTCACTTTCTATATATATACACACATATATTTTATATATATATGTATATGTTATATATATTTCATATATTAAATATATATGGGCGCAGTCAAATGAGCGAAACAAGTAAAAGAATAAAAGGTTGTGTGTGTGTATATATACAGTTATTTGGGCTCAGTTGTGTCTCAAAATTAACGAACTTGTGTGATTTATTACCTTTTTTTTTTAAAGAGGGAAACATTCCCACCAATGTAGAATGATTCACATCCATGTGGGAACTGTAATGAAAGCCAACACACTGGCACGTTTGCAGGAATTTCTCTTAACTCCTTTTCTCTTAATCTATATTTCCCAAGAATAAACTTCTATTCGTTGGCTTTATTGATCTTTTCGAACAAAGAGTAGACTGTACAATGCTTGTATACAAATGCAGTGTTGCATGATATAGACCCAAGGAGGCAATGCGTACACACGTGCGTGCATGCATTTGTATTTATGCAGACGTTAGGTATACTTAGTGTATATATACTTAGTTTAGCAAATGCATAGCAGTGCCCAGGTGGGGACTAGGTCCACAGCATGAAGACTGGCTGTAAGAAGAATCCAAGGCGAGCTGATTTGGAGGTTGTTGTTGTTGTTGTTGGCACCCCATCGCTTACGACGTCGAGGGTTCCAGTTGATCCGATCAACAGAACAGCCTGCTCCTGAAATTAACGTGCAAGTGGCTGAGCACTCCACAGACACGTGTACCCTTAATGTAGTTCTCGGGGATATTCAGCGTGACACAGAGTGTGACAAGGCTGACCCTTTTGGAGTGGTTGGCGTTAGGAAGGGCGTCCAGCTGTAGAAACTCTGCCAGATCAGATTGGAGTCTACCAAATCCACGAAATCTGCCCTCAACTCAGACTGAACCCAGAACCATGTAGCTACCACACAGCCACGCTTGCGCCTAATAAAAAAAAAATGTGCACCCTGTCTCCTTTTATATACACACACACACACACACACATACACACCCTGCTTAACCAGACCAAACTACAGCATAACGCAATCTTGCATCACATTAAAACTTACCAGACAACATTACTGCCCCTTCTACCCCTACATACTGTCGTGGTAGTATAGACACATACACACCCACCAGGCACAATCATATAAACCTTACATAAAGACACCACACACACACACATACTTGTACTCAGTCACTCACTCACACATGCTATGTATGTCTATCTGCATATGTGAGTGTATATATATATAAATATGTCATCTTGTCTATTTCTTTATATATCTATCTGTCTATCTCTTTATATATCTATCTGTCTATCTCTTTATCTACCTATCTGTCTATTTCTTCATATATCTATTTATCTCTTTATCTACCTATCTGTCTATTTCTTCATATATCTATCTATCTCTTTATCTATCTGTCTGCCTATCTATCCATCTATCTATCTATCTGTCTAGCTCTTTATCTGTCTATCTCTTTATCTATCTATCTCTATATCTGTCTGTTTGTCTAGAATAGACAACAATTCTCTCCAGCAGACCATATCTAATTACTCAAACACAACCCCCACTGGTTCCTTACAACAGTATTTATACACACACACACACACACACACACACAATATGTGCTTATGATTTTAACGTACCCATTCTCTGTCCAAACTTGCCACACCATATAACTACAGTACACCCTGTCTAACCAGTTGACAACAGATCTGCGAACCACACACCCATCCAAACACACACACACACACACACATGGTTGTACAGACATACACTTGCTCATACACACACACACACCTTTGGACACACATTTGTTCATAACACATGCACACAGGCCTATACTCATACACAACACACACATGCTCATATACATACTCTCACACACACACGTGTGTGCTCATACACATATGCACGTTCATATTCACACAGTGGCATTCTAAAATACTGTTGGACAACAATGGACATAATTACATACATACATACATGCATGCATGCATGCACACATACATATATACATGTGTTTATTTTTAGAAATGGGCACATGTGTAGCTGTGTGATGTAGAAGTTACGATTCCCAACCACATGGTTCTGGGTTCAGTCCCACTGTCTGGCATCTTGGACAAGTGTCTTCTATAGCCACAAGCTGACTGAAGCCTTGTGAGTGAATTTGGTAGACGGAAACTGAAAGAAGCCCATTGTGTGGTCAGAAGTTATGCTTCCCAACCACATGGTTCTGGGTTCAGTCCCACTGTGTGACATCTTGGAGAAGGATCTTCTACTATAGCCCTGGGTTGGCCAAAGCCTTGTGAGTGGTTTCGGTAAACAGAAACTGAAAGAAGTGTGGTGAGAAAATTAGTTCCTAAGCGCATGGTTCTGAGTTCAGTCCCACTGTGTGGCACTTTGGGCAAGTGTCTTCTACTATAGCCCTCAGACAACCAAAGCCTTGTGAGTGGATTTGGTAGACGGAAACTGAAAGAAGCCTGTAGTGTATGGTGGTGGTGTGGAAATGTGTGGCTTAGTGATTAGGATGTTGCACTCTTGATCGCAAGATTGTAGGTTCAATTCACAGACCGGGCGATACATTGTGTTCTGGAGCAAAGCATTTCATTTTATATTGCTCCAATCCATTCAGTGGTGGTGGCTGTAGTAATGATGGCAGTGGTGGTTAGGATGGTGTAGTGTTGTTCAGTGGTGGTATTTATATTGTTAGTACCAGCAGTAGTGGTGGTGATATTAGTAACAGTAGCAGCGGTGGTTGTTGTTGTGGTGGTGGTAATGGGCTTGGTATAGAAGGTAATAGATGATGATGATGATGATTGTGGCACTGGTGGTGGCAGCGGTAATCGTAACGAGGTTAACAGGGTTTTAGAAATCTTTGATGATGATAATGATGATGATAATGATGATGTCTGCTGCAGTGGTGGTGGTGGTGGTGGCAAAAGGTGGGTGAGCTAACGACGGTGCTAGCGTTAATAAGAATGACATGAACAATAACTCGTTTATTTTAATTATAGACCTGCTATTAAAAGCTCTCTCTCCCCTCACACCAAACTGCATTGTAATTATATCCTCACCATCATTATTATTATTATTATTATTATTATTGATATTTTGACTCAGGTTTGTTCCTAATTCTGGTAGAATTTATGCAGGTAGCGGGTTACTGCTAGTAACGTTAGACATCCACAATCTTTCAATTCTCTTTCAAGTGCCGAAAACCCTCTTTATAGTTTTTCCTGTCCTTAAGAGGCAAACTTTCTGTAGAAGCTTGTCTTATTATCATTATTATTATTGTTGTTGTTGTTGTTGTTGTTGTTACTTAGAAAGGTGGTGAGCTGGCAGAAACGTTAGCACACCGGGCGAAATACTTAGCGGTATTTCGTCTGCTGTTACGTTCTGAGTTCAAATTCCGCCAAGGTCGACTTTGCCTTTCATCTCTTCGGTTACAGGGACATAAACACACCAGCATCAGTTGTCAAGCGACGTTGGGGGGACAAACACAGACACGCAAACACATGCATGTATATACATATATATACGATGGGCTTCTTTCAGTTTCCGTCTACCAAATCCACTCACAAGGCTTTGGTCGGCCCGAGGCTATAGTAGAAGACACTTGCCCAAGGTGCCACGCAGTGGGAATGAACTCGGAACCATGTGGTTGGTAAGCAAGCTACTTACCACACAGCCACTCCTGCACCTGATAATGATAATAATTAACATCATCATCATTATTATATACTTGTTCAATATTTGGTAGTATAAGGCAAATTTCTACTGCATCACCTGTTGCAGCTATTATTATTATTATTATTATTATTATTATTATTATTATTATTATTATTATTATTATTAAGGCAGCGAGCTGGCAGAATCATTAGCACACTGGACTAAATGCTTAGTCCATTTTTACGTTTTGGTTTCAAATTCCGTCAAGGTCGACTTTGCCTTTCATCCTCTCAGAGTTGATAAATTAAGTACCAGTGAAACACTAGGGTTTTATGCAACCAGCTAGTCCCCTCCCAACAAAACTGAGGCATTGTGCCTTTAGTAGAAAGGATTATTATTATTATTATTATTATTCAGTTGTCTAACATCTGTTGCGTGCTTTCACTGCATTAACAAGCACATTCTCTCTCTCTCTCTGGTGCCCCAGGTGTATCCTGTTCTTTGTGTTGGTTGAAATTAACCCCACCCACCCCTTTCCCCGATGCAGTTTGTCTGCAGCACATTGCAACGGTGTTACTTGTCTTCATTTTCTTTTTGTTGTTTCTCTGCATGTTTGTAAGTCCTGGTTGTTTCTTTTGCCTATGTCATGGAATTGCTTGCATGCTTATTAAGGTCGGTGGATTCGGCTAACTGCCGTAACCCTCTCTCCTGTCTCAAATTCTCTGACCTTGTGCCTAATTCAGAAACAATTATTATTATTATTATTATTATTGCTGTTAGTATAGGCGTAGGGGTGGCTGTGTGGTAAGTAGCTTGCATACCAACCACATTCCAGGTTCAGTCCCACTGCATGGCACCTTGGGCAAGTGTCTTCTACTATAGCCTCGGGCCGACCAAAGCCTTGTGAGTGGATTTGGTAGACGGAAACTGAAAGAAGCCC
>NC_069009.1:2093023-2093858 GCF_001194135.2 Octopus bimaculoides
TGTATGTATGTATGTGTATATGTTTGTGTGTCTGTGTTTGTCTCCCCAACATCGCTTGACAACCGATGGTGGTGTGTTTACGTCCCCGTCACTTAACGGTTCGGCAAAAAGAGACCAATAGAATAGGTACTAGGCTTCCAAAGAATAAGTCCTGGGGTCGATTAGCTCGACTAAAAGGCGGTGCTCCAGCATGGCCACAGTCAAATGACTGAAATGAGTAAGAGAGAGAGAGAGAGAGAGAGAGAGAGAGAGTATGCCAGGCGAAATGCTTGACAGCATTTCGCCTGTCTTTACGTTGAGTTCAAATCCCGTCATGGTTGACCTTGCCTTCTATCCTTTCGGCTCAATGAAATAAGTACTAGTTACACACTGGGGATCAATGTAATCGACTCATCCCCTCCCCCAAAATTTCAGGCCTGGTGCCTCCAGTAGAAAGGATTATTATTATTATTATTATTGGGGTTAATGTAATCAATTAGACTTACCCCTCACCCTCTAAGTCAAAAACGACTATCATCGCCATCATCATCATCATCACCATCACCATCACCATCGCTGCAACTGCAGCAGCAACTACTACTACTACTACTACTACTACTACTACTACTACTACTACGACTGCTCTTAAAACTGGTGGCATAAAGAGTACTGTTAATTACTATTATTACCGTTGGTGGTGGTATGAAATACAGTCGAGGTTGTTGTGCTAAAATGTCTTGAAGTATTTCCATCTAAGGATAGCAATTAATAGGAATGGTAGGCTGTGAGTTGGCAGCAGAATACAGCGGAGCCTCAGACGAAATAGCACGTGGCATTTCGTTACATCAGTTTATCT
>NC_069009.1:2095641-2099089 GCF_001194135.2 Octopus bimaculoides
TATATATAAACCGTTCAAAGAATACTCGACTAATTGTATACAAAATTCTCTTACATTACATACAGATAGATAGATAGATAGATAGATAGATAGATAGATAGATAGATAGATAGATAGATAGATAGATAGCTATAGATAGATAGATAGATAGCTATAGATAGATAGATAGATAGCTATAGATAGATAGCTATAGATAGAGATAGATAGATAGACAGAGATAGATAGATAAATAGACAGACAGAGAGAGAGATAGATAGATAGATAAATACTTTGTTAAACATCCTTTCGGAAATCTAATGTTAGAAAGGGAGATAATTTTGGTGGTAATTAACTTTTACGAGGGGAGGTAACTCTCCGACAAATCAATGTTTTCCCTTGTTTTTTTTCTCTTGTCATTTCATTCACCTTGACATGTTCACACCCACAGACTGTGAGTATATTATATAATTAATTACACACACACACATATCTGTGGTAATTTGCATATGTAAATAGGATTAGGATTGTGCGTATTGTGTTGTATATGCGCGTATAAATTGTAATTTAGAGCCAGTTCCATTCTCTCATCTTTTCAATCCGTGATAAATTTTTCGCTTATTCAGACATATTGCATAACGAGCACATCTACACTTTAATGCCCCACCACAATTTGTTTGTTTTATTTAAATTACATTTCAAAAGGTAAAGATGAAAATTATGCTGATAAAATTTAGGAGAAAGAGAGTCATTTTGGTTTTTCAGTTTTCTCTTTCTAAAAGTCATACTTATGCAATCTTTCGGTATTAGTAGACGGCGTATTCACCCACACAACGTTGCCTTGCAGCATAGATAAAGAGGCTGGGCTGAAATGATGTCGTCTACTTATACTGAAAAAAGAAATGCCCATCCTTTTTTTTTTCTTTTCAATTTATTGGGTTTTTTTTTTTCCAATCTGTTTATGATCGTTGCATAAACAAAGAAAAGAGGGGAAAAAATCATTTATAACTGTTGTGGTCAAGCTGCGGGACTTTTTGAATAAACGAAACGTTACCTTGAAATATTTAGTTGTGTGGCTTGCTTCTCAGAAAATATTACCCATGCCTGACCAGTAACATTAGCTTGATTGTCTATCGTGAACATGAATGAAATCAGGAAGCTCTTAGGAAACTCTCTATTCTGCTGTTTGCTCAGGAAATTACAAATCAAATGTATTAGGGCAAGACTTCCGCCCGTCCCCCACCAAAAAAACCACCCTGGTGTAGAGCTTTGGCTGCTCTTTCTAGCGAGTCAGATGTCCTTTTATGGGCATCTCTAATGTGTATTAAATGTACACTGTATTTTATATATATATATATATATTTATGTGTGTATAAATATATATTTATTCGTTTTCTTTCTCTTTCTCTCCTTACAGTTTCTGTATAAAGGATAACTTGACCAGGTAGAGTCCCCAATTTCTTGGACAGACTCTCTTCTTCAACAGCCTGTCCACAATGGCGGAAAAGGCTACACTCGCTTACCTACAAGGGGCCACTCTCAAGACCTTAGGCGATGACCCTAAGGAGTTTGGGGTGAGTATGTGTGTGTATATATATATATACACACGTGCACATTTATATGAAATGATCATGGTTGGCGTTTGTGTATGTTATGTCTGTCTCTCTCTTCATATATATATATATATATATATATATACACACACACACACACATATATGTCTGTGTGTGTGTATGTATATGTATGTATATATGTATGTGTATATGTATATATGTGTATATATGTATGTGTATGTATGTATGTATATATGTGTATATATGTATATATATATGTATGTGTATATATGTATATATATATGTATGTGTATATGTATATATGTGTATATATGTATGTATATATGTGTATATATGTATGTATATATATGTATGTATGTATATATATGTATGTATGTCGTCCCGTCTGAGCAAGGATATGTATGTGTGTGTTTGTTTGTTTGTGGCTTGTATATCTGGAGTGTTTCTCAAATTTGTTTTTTGTTTTCACAGGCTGGTGAACTCTGGAAGAATAACGGAGCTATCATCATGGTGGTCCGTCGTCCAGGATGATCCATGTGCAGAGAGGTAAACACTTCTATCATTTATATATATATATATATATATATCCCATCGTCCTCATCACCACTACTGGAGTGGCTGGCATTAGGAAGGGCATCCAGCCATAGAAACCATACCAGAACAGAAAGCGGAACCTGGTACAGTCCATAGCCTTACCAGTTCTGGTCAAACCGTCCAACCCATGCCAGCATGGAAAACGGACATTAAATGATGATGACGGTGTGTGTGTGTGTGTGTGTGTGTATATATATATATATATATATATATATGTATATATATATATATATATGGGTGGCTGTGTGCTAAATAGCTTGCTTACCAACCACATAGTTCTGGGTTCAGTCCCACTGCATGGCACCTTGGGCAAGTGTCTTCTACTATAGGCTCAGGCCGACCAAAGCCTTGTGAGTGGATTTGGTAGACGGAAACTGAAAGAAGCCCGTCGTATATGTGTGTATATATATAGATGTGTGTGTTTGTGTTTGTCCCCATAGCATTGTTTGACAACCGATGCTGGTGTGTTTACGTCCCCGTAACTTGACGGTTTGGCAAAAAGAGACCGATAAAATAAGTACTAGGCTTATAAAGAATAAGTCCTGGGGTCGATTATGATGATGATGCTGATGATGATGTTATTGATGTTAATACACATGCTGGTCTTCTCTTTTGTTTTTCAGGAAGCGCAAGCGCTGTCCTCTCTGGTGCCTTACTTTGATGAACATGGCTTTAACCTTTATGCCGTTGTACACGAATTGTTGGGCACCGAAGAATTCAAATCTTTTTTTTCCGGGGAATTATTTTTGGACGTTGAAGTAAGTATATATATACCCGCCTCTTCTACCTGTCCTAATTGCTGTTTCTTGTAAACTTGTATGTTGGTTCAGACAAACATGGTCACAAAGACACAGGTACACGTAGGCATATATATGTAGAAGACTGGAGAGAAATGAAGGCAGTTCGACAACTGGCACCCATGCCAACGTCGTCTCCTTCATTGGACACGAAACTCGGCTTGCGAAGACCTGTTGGAGCAAGCGAAAGCGAAACCATGATGGCACCTGTGCCCAGCGTCGCCTTCCTGGCTCTTGCAAAGACGTTCGAGTGAGATCGTTGCCAGTGCCACTGGACTGGCTCCTGTGCAAGTGGCACCATTTTGTACATACACCAGACATCCACCATTTTGTACATATCGTTGTTGTTGGCACTCCGTCGCTTACGACGTTGAGGGTTCCAGTTGATCCAATCAACGGAACAGCCTGCTCTTGAAATTAACGTGCAAGTGGCTGAGCACTCCACAGACACGTGTACCTTTAACGTAGTTTTGATGGGATATTCAGCGTGACACAGAGTGTGACAAG
>NC_069009.1:2099099-2103805 GCF_001194135.2 Octopus bimaculoides
TGGTGGAAGAGTACAGCAGGGTTCGCCACCATCCCCTGCCGGAGCCTCATGGAGCTTTAGGTGTTTTCGCTCAATAAACACTCACAACGCCCGGTCTGGGAATCAAAACCGCGATCCTATGACCGCGAGTCCCCTGCCCTAACCACTGGGCCATTGCGCCTCCACTGTACATACATCACACATCCCCATTTTGCATGTATGCTACACATCCCCTATTTTGTAAGTATGCCATGCATCCACCATTTTGTACATGTATGTATATGGATAAGCATAAATGTATATATAACATTTAATCCCTTTTTTCTTTGTAGAAAACATTTTATGGTCCTAAGAAACGATGGGCATCTTTTGCAGCACTTCTAAACCCTTTAGTATGGATGAATTTATGTAGAGCGAAAAAGAAAGGCGTAAGTGGTAACACATCTGGTGAAGGGAGACTTTTAGGGGGTAAGTCATCATCTGTCCTGTTTTTTTTTTTTTGTCACTGGTGTGTGGCCATTCTGGGGACACTGCCTTGAAGGGTTCA
Source organism: Octopus bimaculoides (assembly GCF_001194135.2). Lineage (NCBI taxonomy): Eukaryota > Metazoa > Mollusca > Cephalopoda > Octopoda > Octopodidae > Octopus > Octopus bimaculoides. The sequence continues at coordinate 2,099,626 of NC_069009.1, forward strand.
ACTTAAGTGGTTCTCAAATGATTTTTCACGTCCCACCAGCACAAGTGCCAGTAAGGTGACGCTGGTTATGTATATATATATATAATAATATATATATACTATGATGGGCTCTGTCAGATTTCCTCTACCAAATCCACTCACAAGGCTTTGGTTGTTCCAAGGTTATAGGTTATATTAGAAGACACTTCCCCAAGGTACCATGATGAGGGACTGAACTCAGAACTATGTGGTTGGGAAGCAAACTTGTACCACACAGCCACGCCAAGTTTATTAAACATATTTTGATATATTGTCTTTCATATCCAGTTTCTGTTTTATTTATCCTCCTCAGTTACTTTTTTTTTAATTTACAAAGTTGCATTTTTTAATATACAAAGTTGCAGTCCAGCAGTTTTCAGACTTGTTCAGGTAAAACATTAGTTTCAAGAGGCATGTTTTGATGGTAAGGGGATTAATTGTGGGACCAGAGGGGGCCCATACTGAGGATGGTTTGTCATGGATTGTGTCCAGTGGGATTGGGTATAGCCATTTCCTTCAATCTGGAATGACAAAAATTGGCAGGTCAGCTTATTAGATTTGTAGCGAGACTAATTTCATAATTGCATGTTCAGACTTGAGTACTCCCAGAAGGGCTCCATACGCATGTCTCTAATGATTGGTTATGTGACCAGTCATGTGACACTGAAATATTTTGTTGAATCAGGCATTTTGATTGATCTAGTTTTACATAGAATACTTAGCTTGTTTCCAATCATGTTGCACAATAGACCACCAGATGCAACAAATTAAAAATGCTCGTCTGAGCCCCTTTTTGTTAATAAATAGCATGAGGTTTTTCATTTTAATTCAGAGAGGAGAGTTTGTTTTCAGGAAGCTATGTCGCATTTTTCTTTGTTCCTGTTGAACAACTGAGTTGAAAAACCAACTGTGTATGATTTGAATAATGAACTTCCAAAATAGTTTTCACATCCTGACTGCATTCTGCAAACTAGTCATCTATGACAATCAGTATTTAACAGGAAGTATTCAAAGTGCTATTATAGCCATCTCCTTCAATCTGAAATAGCAAAAATTGGTAGGACAGCTTATTAGATGTTGTTGTTGTTGTTGGCACTCCGTCGCTTACGACGTCGAGGGTTCCAGTTGATCCGATCAACGGAACAGCCTGCTCATGAAATCAACGTGCAAGTGGCTGAGCACTCCACAGACACGTGTACCCTTAACGTAGTTCTCGGGGATATTCAGCGTGACACAGTGTGACAAGGCTGACCCTTTGAAATACAGGCACAACAGAAACAGGAAGTAAGAGTGAGAGAAAGTTGTGGTGAAAGAGTACAGCAGGGTTCACCACCATCCACTGCCGGAGCCTCGTGGAGCTTTAGGTGTTTTCGCTCAATAAACACTCACAACGCCCGGTCTGGGAATCGAAACTGCGATCCTATGACCGCGAGTCCGCTGCCCTAACCACTGGGCCATTGCACCTCCACTCAGAGAGCTACTACCTCTGTTAGTAACGAAGGGACTTCCTTTGGAATGAAAGGCAGATTATATGATGCTCCTGCATGGAAAATAGACAATAAATGATAATGATGATATACTGAAATTACTATAACCTATATAGCAATATTTATACAGCAATTTATATAGCAATATAGCAAGGGATTACTATAATTATATAAGATCCATTACTTAGGTGACCAAGTCTGTAGTGGGGAGGGGTTCAGTCCAAAAGCATAGCTGGTAGTATAAGGATAGGCTGGGTGAAGTTCAGAGAGCTACTACCTCTGATAGTAATGAAGGGACTTCCTTTGGAATAAGAGGCAGATTATACGATGCCCCTGCATGGAAAATAGACAATAAATGATGATGATGACGATGACGATGATAATATACTAAAATTACTATAATTTAAGACAGGTAGAAGTTCCTTTCCTAAAAGAGTCTCAAAACTTCTGGAATGCACCTTGTATGCTTAATTTTACCTGCAACTTCTGTTTTGCACATTTGTCTTCAACCTTTTCCTTTTTCTTGTTTTACAGGAGTTTTCGTAATTGGTCCAGGAGAAGCGGGGATTTTGCTGGATCATCGAGAAAACAAGTTTGGAGACCACGTCAAGGCGGAGCTGATCAAGTCGGTCGTGGCACAGTTCAGGGGAACGGACAAAGACAAAGGCGGAGAAGGTACGGCAGTTGTGGAGAGCGCCGTTGATGAACCGAAGAGTGCATTTGGGGGCTTCACTGACATCACCCGTGGCGTGACCGACTCGCTGCAAGATACGGCATCTGGTGCAACGAGTCTGGCCAGCCAAGTGCAACAGAACGTCACGAGCGGACTGGATGACGCAAAGCAGAGTGCTACTGACGAGCTTGACCGTGCCAAGTCAGGTGTGACAGAAACTGGAAGTCAAATGCAGCAGGACATAGAGAGCAAGGTGGCTGATGGGAAAAAGAGCATAGCAAGCGGAATTGCCGATGCACGGAAATCAGCAACAGATAGCTACAGCGGCGTGACTAGTTCAATTGGTGATGCACAGAAAAGTGCAGTGTCGGGATTCAATGAAGCGAAACAGTCTGCAGTAAAAGGATTTGGAGATGTTCGTGGCGGAGTCACAAGTACCATCAGTGGCGCACAAGAAAGTGCAGTGTCCGGATTCAATGAAGCGAAACAGTCTGCGACTCAAGGAATTGGCGATATTCGCAGTGGCGTAACCAGCACCATTTCTGATACACAGAAAAGTGCAGTCACAGGATTCAATGAAGCGAGGCAATCTGCTGTCAAGGGAGTCGGAGATATCCGCAGCGGCGTGACCAGCACCATCTCTGATACACAGAAAAGTGCAGTCACTGGATTCAATGAAGCAAAACAATCTGCTGTCAAAGGAATTGGCGATATCCGCAGCGGCGTGACCAGCACTGTCTCTGATGCACAGAAAAGCGCAGTCACAGGATTCGATGAAGCGAAACAGTCTGCTGTCAAAGGAGTCGGAGACATTCGCAGTGGCGTGACCAGCACTGTCTCTGATGCACAGAAAAGCGCAGTCACGGGATTCAACGAAGCAAAGCAATCTGCGGTGCAAGGAGCCAGTGATATTCGCCGAGGCGTGAGCAGCACTGTGAGTGATGCACAAAAGAGTGCAACATCTGCGTTCAATGAAGCGAAACAGTCGGCTGTCCAAGGAGCCGGAGATATTCGCAACAGCGTGACAGGTGCGATTAGCGATACACAAAAAAGTGCAGTGTCTGGATTCGATGAAGCGAAGCAGTCGGCCGTGCAAGGGTACAGTGACATTCGTAGCGGAATAAGCAGCACCGCCAGTGATGCACAGAAAAGTGCAGTCACAGGATTCAATGAGGCGCGAAAATCTGCAACTGACAGCTTTGGTGAAATTCGCGGTGGCGTGACTAGCTCGGTAAGCAGCGCGCAGAAGAATGTAGTATCTGGAATCAATGATGCCAAACAAACTGCATCCCAGGGCCTTGGTGACATGCAGCAAAAGGTGACAGCCTCTGTTGCTGATGTGCAACGGAGCGGAGCATCGAGTTTTTCGTCAGCCAAGCAAGGCCTCGCCTCAGGTGTCGCCGGTGCAAAGGGCAGCTTGAACACTGCCAAGGACGATGCGTCGAACACTTTCTACGACGCCAAGCAGAGTCTCGACGACAGCATGTCGTCAACCAAACAGGCCGTCTGCGAGAGTGCAAATGCCGTTCGTTCGGACGCAGACGCTGCAAAGAACCAAGTCGCAGGCAGCATCCAGTCGGCGAAGGACCTCAGTTCAGAAACTGCAGACAAGGTGAAACAGAGCACGACCACAGAGGCAGCCGGTTTCAAGGGCACCCTAGACAAGTTCACCAAGGACCTGCCTGGCAAGGAAGATTTCCAAGAGGCCCTAGACATGGCTAAAGAGGTCGGCAAAGAGGAAATAAAAGATGTCATTGAACAAGTGAAAACCACAGCTGGGACCGCGGTATCGGATTATACGACGCAGTTCACCGATAAGCTTGGTTCCTGGAGTTAAATAGACCGTGACGATGGCAATAACGACATTGCCAGCGGAAGCTGTTGATTGGATTATATCACCATCGTCACCATCAGCAGCAAACACACTAACACACACATGCAGATGAATATACAAGCACATACACACATGCATACATACACATAAATATAAACGTGTATATAT
>NC_069009.1:2103934-2104504 GCF_001194135.2 Octopus bimaculoides
ATATATATATATATATATATATATATATATATATACACGTTTGTATTTATGTATACGTGTATAAACACGCACACACACATATATATACACTTGCATATACACACGTCTAAATACACACATAGGTACATTGACCCAAAGATATACGTGTAAACACAAAACAAACACATATACTTATAAATGAATACATAAATACATACATATACACACACACGTTTCCAGGAATCAAAAATTATTTATAAAAAATAATGTTGAACAAAATCCATAAAAAAAGAATGGAGAGAAAAAGTATCTAACAACCACCAGAAATGTGTAAAATTTAAATGAATGAAGACCACGACGAAGAAGAAGAAGAAGAAGAAAGAGGGGGGAACTCCCCACTCTCCCCTCGTTAGCTCCCCGCTAAAGAAAAAGAAATTGAACAGTGAAAAAAAAAAGAGAGAAAGAGAGAAAGCAAGACCAGATGCTATAATCTTAACTAATTGGATTCGTTCAAGTTAAGTTACCTCCCTTTGCCGTCGTCCTCCCTACCTCCCCCTCGCCTTGCCAACCACCACCACCACCACCACCATT
>NC_069009.1:2104664-2105970 GCF_001194135.2 Octopus bimaculoides
ATGTTGTTAACGGCGTTGGCTGGACTGTAACTATGACAACAGCAACAACTAGTTGTGTAAGTTTGCTGGGTTAGGCCGTGCTGTGTGTGTGTGTGTGTGTGTGTGTGTGTGTGTGTATGCATGAGTAACGTGTATATGCGTGTGTAGTGTGTTTATGTATGCCTGTGTTTATATGCGTGTCTGTATATATATATATATATATATATATATATATATACACACATATATATATAAGCAAATGTGAAGATATATACTTGTATGCATGCATCTACAAGTGCGTGTGTATATATCAAAGCATATATATCTGTGTACGTAAATATATATATATATATATATATATATATATATATATACATACATGCACATACATACACAGCCCATATATAATACACATACTACATATATATATGTATATATGTATATATATATATATATATATATATATATTGTGCAAACATGTACGTGCACTCATAAATACACACACACACACACACAGGGATCACACGTCCCAGTTGGTGCCCCAGGCATTTTTCATTATTTCAACTACTTTCCTTAAATACTGGAAACAGAAAGGAATCGGCGAGACGAGGAGGAGGAGGAGGAAGAGGAAGACCAAGAAGAAGAAGAGCAAGAGGGATTATCTGTCTGTGCCTCTGTGTATATCCATCTCTCTCTCTCTCTCTTTATGTGTCCCATGTCTCCGTTAATCTCTGTCCTGTTTATTACGAACGTTTCGTGTCTGTCCGCAATAATCTGCTGTAACGCCGTATACGTGTCGTTGAGGTGCATTCGAGGCCCCCCACCCGGTTTTTTTTTTCTCGCTCTCTCTCTGGACCAATGTTACCAGTGTGACATCAACCCAACTTTTCCCCACTGGGTCCACACGCGCGTACGTTCGGTCGGAGTACATTCTGGCCTCACCTGCTTTACATTACCTACCTGCCTAAACTGCCTTCCTGCATGCCTTTTCGTCTGTCTCTCCGTCTCATAGTGTCCGTCCATCTACGTTTTGTAAGTATGTGAGCGAACGCGTGGCATGCTTGCCAATGTGCCCATCCTTTGGAGCATGCAATTTTCCAAGAACAAACAGTAAGAAAGTTTAAAGAAAACAAAAATTACAAAAAAAAATTAAAAAATAATAATAATTTCCATGCATTGGTGTTGTAGTTTGGTGCAGTTTTGTGGTTATTGAGTAGTGGTAGTGATAATGATTATTATTATTGTTATTATTATTATTATCAATGGTTATTGTTATTCCATGCGAGGTCTCACTGTCGAATGACGGCGCCAGACTAAAAAGTCACTG
>NC_069009.1:2106948-2107164 GCF_001194135.2 Octopus bimaculoides
TATATATATATATATATATGTTTGTGTCTCTGTCCCCGCCACCATCGCTTGACAACCGATGTTGGTGTGTTTATGTCCCCTTAACTTAGCGGTTTCGGCAAAACAGACCGATAGAATAAGTACTGGGCTTACAAAGAACAAGTCCTGGGGTCGATTTGCTCGACTAAAAGCGGTGCTCCAGCATGGCCACAGTAAAATAACTGAAACAAGTAAAAA
>NC_069009.1:2108109-2110830 GCF_001194135.2 Octopus bimaculoides
GGGATATTCAGCGTGACACAGAGTGTGACAAGGCTGACTCTTTGAATTACAGACACAACAGAAACAGGAAGTAAGAGTGAGAGAAAGTTGTGGTGAAAGAGTACAGCAGGGTTCGCCACCATCCCCTGCCGGAGCCTCGTGGAGCTTTAGGTATTTTCGCTCAAGAAACACTCACAACGCCCGGTCTGGGAATCGAAACCGCGAGTCCGCTGCCCTAACCACTGGGCCTCCACCATTATAGAGTAACTAGCAGCTAAACCCGGTCGGTTTAGCATTCGCCTTGTTTGGGCACGCTTACGTTAAAAAACAATTTTAGAATGACTTTTTTCTGTCAAAACGCTAAAAATAACTGACCGACAAAAGAAAAACCAACCAAATCAAAAAATAAACCCACATAGTAAGTGAAAAAAGATGCAAAACAACAGAAATATAAAAAAAATAAAACAAAAATTAAAAGAAATAAAAAAATAAGTCAGATATCCTTTAAATTTTCAAAGGTCAAAAAACAACAAAAAAATGAATAACCGGAAAACATGAAATACCTCAACCTCAATGCGAAATATTACACAAAATTTAAAAACCAAAAAGAAAAAAAAAAAACCCATCTGAAACTGGAAAAAAAATAACTGAGATACTACAAAGAATGACTTCACAAAAAATCCCACTTCCACTGCACGCACACACGAACACATTCACATACCCCCTTTTACATACATACACATATTCACAGAGTTGAAATGCTGTTTGATTTATTTTTTCAGCGTACAATTTTCATCATCCCACTACCAAGTCTGACATCACCCCTTCCTTCCTTATTCATAAACACAAGAGTATTATTATAGTAGATTATCTCGGTAACCATGGGAGCCATGAAAAAAATACAAAGCCTTGCATCAGCTCCAGATCATTCTACACATCTGTGTAATTTTTCGCGCAATTCCACCCAGCCGTTTGACCATGAATCCCAAGACACGAAAGAATCGCCCATAGATAAAGAAACTGGAATTGATCTAATCAAAGTATAGTAATTAAGACGATTAGTATTAATGAGATTAAAAGATATAATGGATCCTTTTGGTTTGACGGGCAATTATCTGTTCTATAATACAAAATATACAAGTATACGAAGTTTGAAAGTGTTTCGGTACCAAAAACACTACATAAAACATTAATGAAAAATGTTTCCCGTCAAACCAAAAGGATCCTAAATATTTACTTACAATATATTTACACGAGTTCAACTGCCTTACAGACGAAGCTGAATATAGGTTCCACAATATGAACATTGTGTGTTGTTTGTTGGCACTCCGTCGCTTATGACGACGAGGGTTCCAGTTGATCCGATCAACGGAACAGCCTACTCGTGAAATTAACGTGCAAGTGGCTGAGCACTCCACACACACGTGTACCCTTAATGTAGTTCTCGGGAATATTCAGCGTGACACAGAGTGTGACAAGGCTGACCCTTTGAAATACAGGCACAACGGAAACAGGAAGTAAGAGTGAGAGAAAGTTGTGGTGAAAGAGTACAGCAGGGTTCGCCACCATCCCCTGCCGGAGCCTCGTGGAGCATTAGGTGTTTTCGCTCAATAAACACAACACCCGGTCTGGGAATCGAAACCGCGAGTCCGCTGCCCTAACCACTGGGCCATTGCGCCTCCACAGAGTGTGACAAGGCTGACCCTTTCAATTACAGGTACAACAGAAACGGGAAGTAAGAGTGGGAGGAAGTTGTGGTGAAAGAGTACAGCAGGGTTCGCTACCATCCCCTGCCGAAGCCTCGTGGAGCATTAGGTGTTTTCGCTCAATAAACACTCACAACGCCCGGTCTGGGAATCGAAACCGCGATCCTATGACCGCGAGTCCGCTGCCCTAAGCACTAGGCCGTTGCGACTCCACACTATGAACTGAAAAGACCAAATTTCTCAAGCCAGATAAATTGACATAAATAAACTCTTTCGAATGTCAAGTGAAGAATTTGTTACGAATAGTTAGATTTGCTCAGGATTACTTGACAATTCTGTGACCATTATAACAAGGAAAGCGAATATGTTACATTCCATGTTTTAGATGAAGCTGATAGACTGAGGAGCTTCGAACGACATAGTTGATAGGAGAAACTGAATTAACTTTCGATTTGAAGACGTGTTCTAACCTTGGGTAGATGTTGTTACTCGAACACCAACACTACCTGGGTCTGTCCATGCACAACTAACTTGCGCTCCAGTGAAAAAAAAATGTTTTTATCGAGTCTTGGTGTTACAAGGTGTTTTTGTTGGTCCCACACATAATAATCCCGGGGGTTGCAGTCTGGGGAGTTAGGCGGTTAGATGTTAAGGGGTGATGTGGTCGCAGAAATTGTCTGACTGCCATGACATGGTTTTCCTGCTTCTATGTCCTGTTGCCAGACATAGGGGTCTTCCAGCAGCCCCACTCTTGAGCCAGGGCAGCTCTACCTCCTCCAGACACTTGATATAGGCTTCTATGTTGTGTGTGAGGCCGTGTGGGAAGATGAATGGAGGCATAACGTCACCATCACTAGTGATCACTCCAAACACCATGATGTTGACTGGATGTTTGATTTTTATCACTCTCGGTACATGTCATCAGATTGACACCCAAACACTCTGCAATGTTCGTATTGGAACTTCCAGAGTGAATGATTTTATTATTATCCATGAAGGACGAACACAGAGAGGACAGTACAATATGATCTGGGGG
>NC_069009.1:2110901-2114245 GCF_001194135.2 Octopus bimaculoides
GGGGGGGGGGTCATATAACACGAAATGAGAACTTCCAGAGCGAATGCCAAGCAATACAGCATGTTGTTTCCAATTTTATGGCAGAGTGAATTGCGTCACGGTGCTGTGTTTCTCACAGATGGTGCCCAACCGACCCAACTATATTGTGTAGTCGACAAAATCGAAAACAAAATTTGCGCATGCATGAAATTAAAAATATGAAATGGCAACAATAAGCAGAGTATAATATCATAAACATCAAAATAATATTAACAGCAATAACATAATAACATAAACAACGACGTAAGATACGAAGCAGAAACGAGGATTCAGTCGTATATGGTGAAGAACATAGCATGGTCATGTTCTGGAAGATTCCTTCGTTTAGACCAGTGTGTTAGGGCTTTTAGGAACTGGTCAGTTTTAATCTCAGGTTTGTGTGTGTGTGTATATATCACCCGGTCCGGGCATGGAAAAGGACAAAAATATAAAAAGGAAATCAACCGGCGGGTTAGTGGGAACCCAAACTAAAAAAGAACTTTCTAATCTTTAACTAATAATTTCTATCTGGTCATATCATATTATATTATATATTATCATCTTCATTTATAAAAATCCATTCGTTAAAAGCAGAAGACCCATAGATATGTTCTCGTCTGTCCTTGTTTGTCCCCTCTATGTATCCTTATATACGAATAAAAGAAATTCTGTGTGTATATATAAACATGCTAGTGTTTGTGTGAAACAAGACAAAGTGTATTAAAAAATATCTTTTACATACCTACAAAAATGACTGGATATATATAGATCCCAGGATGTATAAAGACCTAAGCTGCAGAACAGTTTTGTAATGACAACAAGAGCTTACACTTTTCCTCTAGCAATTTTGCGCGCCCAAATTTTAGGCGGGTATTTCGTATGGAGAGAGAGGAGGAGAGAGTGAATGAGTGTGTAAAGGGGTGTTTTGTCATTTATGTTATTTTGTTTTGTTTTTGTTTTTTGGCCTGTACAATATAAATTTTGAAATGCAGATTTTTTTTACAGATTCGGTATAGTGTGTTCATGTAAAAATAAAATTAAAAAATATCTCAAAGGGGATGTGATCCATGATCTTTACCTCCGCCGATTTTTACATGTCCCGGTGACCGTTCTATGAAATTTTGGGAATGATTTACCGTATGGTGAATATAACCGAGTATGTGGGGATTGCAATAGTTTGCCGAATTGTCAGTCATAACAGTAGTTCCTGGAAGAGCGTTTTGTCTGATAAGATTCTCCAACGTTTCTGTACTCCTATCGGCTACACGTTGAAGAAATCATTTTCTGATTGTGGTGTCATAACATCCGACAACCCAAATTTTGCGACACATTCTTCCTACATTGTTCTTGCTATTGAAGAACAAGCTTTCATCGATCTCCACTCTATGATCAGGACCACCAAATGGGAGTTTTATCCTGCAGTAGTTTTGCCGAACAAACATCTCTACAGAACTGGTAACACTGAACGGCAGTTTTTATATCAATGCAATTCATACTTGCAGATATCGTCACAGGCAATTCGAATATAAAATCAAACACTAAATGAAAAATTAGATATAATGGTAGCTTAGAGTTTTCTGTAACTGTACCTTTCCTGATGGAAAGAGGTTTTGTTTTACATTTAGCACACTTTCTATTGACAAGCCCGTCTCAATAAATCCTCTGTTCACTGTTCCAACGTTTACATTGGCATCTAGGGTGGGTATCACTGGCATTACTTATGATGTCAGCCAAATTTCTTCCTGGCCCATTGTATACTCAAACCCTTTCTTTCTGATCATATCCAGAAAACTGCACGCAGTCCTGTGCATGTCCCGTTGTTTCATTGGGTTCGCATAGGTGGGGGAGGACTCAATGTTCATTACTCCATCTGAGTCTGTCATTAGTAAGTTAATCTTCAAGTTTGTGCAACATGCCTGAGTTCTTGTAAATATTTGGAAGCTACAGGTTTTGTGGAACAGGAGTGGAGGAGCTGCACTTTGTGGTTTATGGTCCAACCAGGTTTCAGTATCAAGCACAGGTCATCTATGGTTACCTTCATACTTTGGTTGATCATCATCGTTTAACGTCCGCTTTCCATGCTAGTGGGTGCACAAGGGCCAGTCTGGCGGTACTGTCAACGGAGTTAGTTATATGCTGGATGCCCTCCATCATGCACTTCTCAGTTTCCCCAATACAGTCACATGGGGTTGTCCTAATCAGAATATTAATATAATCTACATACCTATACATAGTATAGCAATGCTGCTACAGATTGTCTGAGTCTTCCGTCCCACCAGATTATGATGAGGATGGCCACATCCCCAGTCACACTGACATGGATAGCTGATCCTTATGACCTGAACATACAATTTCTTGTTAAAATTCTGTGTGGTTCTTCAAAGTGGTTTTCATGCCAGCACCTATAGCATGTGCAATCGTCTTTTTCACCTGATTGCTGTTCTCTGGGTCAATATGGCCCAGCAAATCCAGTGTTCCTGTGGTGGTTTTCACTTCATCATTCAGACCTGGTGGGCAGAATCTTTGCCTAGGTAATCACAGACATAGGTTAGTTTTGGGAGGAGGCCCAGTTCCCTCATGTTGACCTCACAGAACTCAGCTTTCATTGATTATCTCAATGCATTTCTTCCTAGCAAAATCTGTGTCACTAGACAGCTAGAGTGATACCACATCCATACTTCCTTTATGAACAATAAATTCTTCCCTGCTAACTTTGTATTCCTTATTATAATAGTTACAGGTACAATTATATCTTTATCATCCTCATCATCATCATTGTTTAACGTCCACTTTCCATGCTAGCATGGGTTGGACGATTTGACTGGGGACTGGTGAAACCAGATGGCTACACCAGGCTCCAATCTGATCTGGCAGAGTTTCTACAGCTGGATGCCCTTCCTAATGCCAACCACTCCAAGAGTGTAGTTTATATATATATATATATCATCATCATCGTTTAACGTCCGCTTTGCATGTTAGCATGGGTTGGACAATTTGACTGAGGACTGGTGAACCGGATGGCTACACCAGGCTCCAATCTGATCTGGCAGAATTTCTACAGCTGGATGCCCTTCCTAACGCCAACCACTCCAAGAATGGGAGACAAACAGAACGTCTGTAATTCTTCAGTTATTGAACTGGTCAATAACTGATGAAGAATTGCAGACCTTCCATTTGTCTCCTGTTCGTTTTTACATTCAGTATATGTTATGCTGCTTGTTTATACATTTTTCATTTATATATATACATATATATATTAGCTTAAAAGCTGCACTTTGAGCAGATTTTTAAGCTAGCTCCTGTGTAGGGCTAATTGGGGCTGTGGC
>NC_069009.1:2114602-2115684 GCF_001194135.2 Octopus bimaculoides
TACAGCTGGATGCCCTTCCTAACGCCAACCACTCCAAGAGTGTAGCTTATATATATATCATCATCATCGTTTAACGTCCGCTTTCCATGCTAGCATGGGTTGGACGATCTGACTGAGGACTGGTGAACCAGATGGCTACACCAGGCTCCAATCTGATCTAGCAGAGTTTCTACAGCTGGATGCCCTTCCTAACGCCAACCACTCCAAGAATGGGAGACAAACAGAACGTCTGTAATTCTTCAGTTATTGAACTGGTCAATAACTGATGAAGAATTGCAGACCTTCCATTTGTCTCCTGTTCGTTTTTACATTCAGTATATGTTATGCTGCTTGTTTATACATTTTTCATTTATATATATACATATATATATTAGCTTAAAAGCTGCACTTTGAGCAGATTTTTAAGCTAGCTCCTGTGTAGGGCTAATTGGGGCTGTGGCCCAAAACTAACGAGAGCTAAATAGCATGACTATAATACATCTATAATGACTATATACCCTTTTGGTGTTTGATCAGAGGTTGAGGATGTATGAGAATTAATTCTGCAATGTGTAGGAGTGGCTGTGTGGTAAGTAGCTTGTCGAAATAGGCCCCGAGTTGTCACAGCAGGCTTGCCTGTGGACAGCAAAAAAGTTGCTCCGGGAGGTGTAGGAGGCTTAAGTGCCTATCCATTGATTGTTAAATTGTGTTATTTTAATTTTGATTTAATATTGATTTGATTGTATGTAAATTGAATTGTTAGAGAACAGTGATTTCGAGGTGTTGTCACTCGGCGGGCGTCAAATACCCCTCTCATTTATAACATTCACATTCCATTAATGTAAATGTCCAACCCACATTGCTTCTTTGCTTCTATGTAAGGCCTTCATGGCCAATTTGAATGAAATAAAGTAGCTGGCTTACCAACCACATAGTTCTGGGTTCAATCCCACTGTGTGGCACCTTGGGCAAGTGTCTTCTACTATAGCCTTGGGCTGATCAAAGCCTTGTAAGTGGATTTGGTAGACGGAAACTGAAACAAGCCTGTCGTACATGTGTGTGTCATCATCATCATCATCATCATCGTTTAATGTCCGCTTTCC
>NC_069009.1:2116246-2118217 GCF_001194135.2 Octopus bimaculoides
TATATATATATATATATGTGTGTGTCTGTGTTTGTCCCCCCAACATCACTTGACAACCGATGCTAGTGTGTTTACGTCCCCCGTAACTTAGTGGTTCGGCAAAAAAGAGACCGATACAATAAGTACTAGGCTTACAAAGAATAAACCCTGGGGTCGATTTGCTCGACTAAAGGCGGTGCTCCAGCATGGCCGCAGTCAAAAGACTGAAACAAGTAAAAGAGAGAGAGTAAGAGTAATGCAATCATTCTATGATTCCAGTCCCAAGTTGAATTCCAATTTGTCTGATCTCAATCTGAAATTAATGAATGTCATTTATCTCCCCCTCCATCTCTGACATCATCTGACAAATTGCCAAACCAAGATTGGGGGAATCAGCCAAACTTTTTTACCTGCTAGAAATAGCAGCCCAAATGCTTTAAAATCAGATCCCAGTACTGGATGTACAAGAACCAAATGAAGGGCAGATCTTCAATCCCAGGATCATCCTAATTCCAAAAAGATATATGTCTATGCAGAATAGGCTGAGATATAGGAGGTCCTGGACAGACAGAATTTTGCTTTAATTACTATAGATATAAGAGGTTAAGAAGTTGGTTGTTAAAAATGTATGTATTGTCCTTCTGTTTTCCATGATAAATTTCTTCAAAAATTTTCTTATTTTTCTAATATATATATATATATACCGAAGTTCAGAAATAGCAGCTATTTCTGAACTTCGGTATGTGGTGAAGCAACTGTTGCTGATCCCTTAATTATGTTTATAAATTTATAAGAACTTTTAAATAAGTTCTTCACCGATAATGGTGTTTACATACCGAAGGGCTTGGTAAAAATTATTAATTCTTAATTTATTAATAAATTAATAATCCTTTACCCTTTTATTTATAATAATATATATATATATATATATTGATAGGAAGGACAACAAAAGAAAGAAAGAGACCTCGATATTATGTATATATATATATATATATATATATCTGTAAAAATATGTGACACTTATTCAGTAGCCATGATAAAACTCCGAGTTTCGGATGCTGGGGTGGGAGCCCATGCCAACATCTCTTCAGTTATCCGGCCAATTGAAAATTCCAGTGAAAAATGACCCCACTCTGCGTTCTCGCTTGAAGAGTAAAGTCTTTCTAGCATGGAAGATTGTCTTTATCCTGTGTGCTGATTTCTATGAATGCGCTTGCGAAGGTAAGGGCTTTATCTAGCAGTTCTTTGGAGATAGAAGCATAAAAATCGACAATATCGAACTGTGTGAATCTCGTTTTATTCTTATTCTTAATAGCTTTAACCCTTTAGCATTTAAACCGGCCATATCCGGCCAAAAGTATTCTGCCTGTTTTTTGTTCAAACTGGCCAGACCTGGTCTCTCACACCAACCTTATAATATTGTTTTAAAAATTAACAGCTACCTCATCGAAATCTCATAACTACAAGATAATGCATGATTAGTTCAAAACAATGTGGATGAAAAAGCATTAATTTTGGCAGAATAATGCAAACACTAAAGGGTTAAACCAGTCAAAGACTTCTATACTATTAGACCATTGTACTAACCTAGTGACATTCCTGACTTCCGCATTGATTTTCCCTAAAATTTCTTTACTAATAATGCCAAGCTCTGATTTAGCTGGGTTAATAAGCCTACACTTAGGATTGGATAGGAAGTTCTTTTTATGGTCTTTGATAGTTATAAAGGCCTCTTTTTGAGGAGGACCTCTATTTAAAAAAATTTTTTTTATCTAATTTGAGTCTGGTGGCAATATTGCTAGCTTCTTTATTAATATCGTTATAGGTTTGTGGTGTAGCTTTGGTGTAATTGTTGATGATGCTGTTATGTAGGAGTCGTGAATATGTGCTGTTCTCTACTAAGTATAAGTTCTTGGTTTTGTCGGAAAAAAGTGCCTTTTGTTTGGAATTTTTTATGTGTTTAATGTCTTTTTTCAGTTTCTGTTGGAAAGT
>NC_069009.1:2118227-2119904 GCF_001194135.2 Octopus bimaculoides
CTGTAGTGTCCTCTTCCATATTATAAAAGAAAGCTTTCCACCTCATGCGCTTAATGAGGTCTGTAATTTTCTCCAAAAGTTTCTTAGAGTATAGTTCCCTTGATGGTATCGGTATGTTTTTTTATAGAATAATCAATGTAGCAGGCGTCCATATTTAATTCTTCTGTGGGGCAGAGTCCTCAACCGATTTCTGGCGATTTTCCAAAAATAAGCTGTATTAGCCCTTACGGAAAAAAGCGGTGTACAGGAGGTATATTCGTTCAGGTGTCTTGAGTGGTGTTGTAATCTCGTTATATCCTGTGATTAGTAGTGCTGTGTGGTCCATTGCTATTTGTCTGTCCTATTATAGGTTCTCATGTTCTTACTTCTGTTTGTCCTAGTCTTATGGTTGGGGTCACTCTTATGCAGGTTTTGATCATTGGCACCTTTGGGCACATGTCTTCTACCATAGCCTTGGGCCGACCAAAGCCTTGAGTCGTTTTGATAGATGGAAACTGAAAGAAGTTCGTCGCATATATGTGTTATTTCTTTACTACCCACAAGGGGCTACACATAGAGGGGACAAACAAAGACAGACAAACGAATTAAGTCGATTATATCGACCCCAGTGCGTAACTGGTACTTATTTAATCGACCCCGAAAGGATGAAAGGCAAAGTAGACCTTGGCGGAATTTGATCTCAGAACGTAGCGGCAGACAAAAGACCGCTAAGCATTTCACCTGGCGTGCTAACGTTTCTGCCATCTCGTCGCATATATATGTGTGTCTGTCTCACACCACCACTTGACAACCAGTGATGGGGTGTTTACGTCCCTGTAACTTTAGCAGTTCAGGTTTAAAAAGCAGTACTGGGGTTGATTAGTTCAAATAAAATCCCCCCAAGGCAGTACCCTGGCATGGCCAGTGTCATGACTGAATCAAGTAAAAGATAAAAGAAATAGGGACAGGTGTGGCTGTGTGGCAAGTAGTTTATTTCTCAACTGCACGGTTCTGGTTTCAGTCCCATTATGTGGCATCTTGGGTAAATGTCTTCTATTAAATTCCAGTTCTGAAACTCTCAGCAAATGCAATCATATGAACAAAAATTTCTTTTAGCGAAGTGGAAGGTATCACCCTCTCTGGTGGATTATTCTACAATGAGAAAATAAAAAGGGCGTCAGAGGGGCCATGCATACCCTGCGTGCACAAAAGGATAAAATGAAATTCAATTTGATAAATATATTCTCAGACGAATTCAGATTTCAACAAAATGACATCAAGAGTTATTTCCCCTGCTTATCAGTTATGCACATATATATCTATAATTAGAAATATAATATTTCTAAATCTCCCAGAGAGATTTAAGCAGTAGTGGAGCGATAAAGTTGTAGTATATTGTCAACTTAATGTGACAATCCCAATAAGGGAACACAGTGAATAAACTTCACTATGATTATATAAGTTTGCGAGAGCTAAACAGGCTTCTTTAACCAGCTGGCAAGCTACTTCAGGCTGATGACGAGCAAAGACTCAGAAACATGTCCCTGAATGCTGGCTAGGCTGGGTGGAAGAGCTTGTCTTCTCCTCGCAAACTTAAGGACACAGTAATTGTGTCAAGGCCGACAGGAAGCGGTCCAGCTTCCTAGGACTAAACGGCAGTAGTGTGTTCCCTTCTTGGGATTGTCACATTAAGTTGAC
>NC_069009.1:2120324-2123163 GCF_001194135.2 Octopus bimaculoides
ATGCAGCACAGAATTTTGTCTGTGAACACGTCGCGGTCACAAAGCGACGAAAATATTTTGACAGATTAAATTTAAATGTTGAAGTTTTTGTGTGTTATTGTAAATGGCTTATAAACACCTTCCACGCTGCAATTGTTTATATATACATATATATATATATATACATATATATATTTATACATATATAGATATACATATATACATATACATATATACATATACATATATATATATATACATATACATATATACATATACATATATATATATACATATACATATATACATATACATATACATATATATATATATATATATACATATACATATATATATATATATATATATATATATATATATATATATATATATATATATATACATATATATATACATATACATATATATATATATATATATATATAACAAAAAGAAAGAAAAAACATTTTGATTCACCTGTCTGCCATTTTTGAAGATAATCAAACCAAAATAATGAGTTTGAGCCCCTCGCCCAATGTGTATTTCTGCCAAATTTGGTGAAAATCTGTTCAGCCGTTTTCCAGTAATTTTGCAAACACACAGACAAAGACGACCTATTGTATAATACCCTGCTTTTGCTTACGCGTGCAAGGTAACTAGCTTAATGATGGCTTTATCGTCAAAGGGGGCATAACTCTAATTTTCTTGCCTTTTTATTCACCCTTCCACTTTTTCCATCAACCTTTTTCTCATTTCGTGGTCCTAATTTGCAAATTGAATAGGCCATGTATTCAGAGCCCGAGATTGCTTGGAGACAGGTTATAAAAACCTGTCTAAACCTGTGTCTCCAATGTCTTTATATTGTGTACATTAAATGAGGTACATATCGCTGCTATTACGTTAAACTGTATGTCCAAATGCGGTTTTTTTTTCCAATATTTATTTTTGCTTGCAATAGCCGGGTCTTTTGGTCAAACTATCGTATCTCCAGCTGCTTCAGATGCCAAGATATCAAAAATTATCGAAGAGGTAGTACAACGATTTTGCTGAGGGATGGTGAAACTAATTTTTGGTTTTCTGGAAAAAAAAAGCAACGTTTTGGACATTTTTGCATAATAGCAGCAATATATATAATCATTAATTGCTTACTTGTTTCAGCAATTAGACTGTGGCCATGCTGGGGCACTACCTTGAAGAATTTTAGTTGAATGAATACACAACATTTTTTTTTAAAGCCTGCTACTTATTCTTATGTTTTTATTGCTCACAAGGGGCTAAACATAGAGGGGACAAACAAAGGGATTAAGTCGATTATATCGACTCTAGTGCGTAACTGGTACTTAATTTATTGACCCCGAAAGGATGAAAGGCAAAGTCGACCTCGGCGGAATTTGAACTCAGAACGTAACGGCAGATGAAATACCGCTAAGCATTTCGCCCGGCGTGCTAACGTTTCTGCCAGCTCGCCGCCTTTAGTAGCCTGCTACTTATTCTATCGATCTATTTTGTTGAACCGTTAAGTTACGGAGACATACATACACCAACACCAGTTGTCGAGTGGTAGTGAAGGATAAACACACACACATATATATATATATTTGATGAGCTTCTTTCAGTTTTCATCTACCAAATCCATTCACAAGGCTTTTATATTTATATATATTGTGTATGTGGGTTTGTCCACCCACCACCACTGCTTGACAACTTAGTGGCTCAACAAAACAAACTGATAAAATAAGGGTCCAGATGGTCTATACGTAATCTGAACCTTTCCCCCCTTATTTTTTTTTGTTTTTTTTTTACGGAATCCCACGTTTTAGGCTATGGAGATTCCGATTCTGAAAAAAAATTTTCAAACATCTCAATTTCAAAATTTCGATCCCCCCACCCCGGTTTTTATATAGATCCACAGGGTAAACCTAACCCTAACCCTGACCGTAACCCTAGTTTTGTGAGATTTGGCTGTTATTTCTAGCATGTAAATAGCCTGCTTGGTGGAGGGGGGGGGGATTGAAATTTTTCAAACAATTTTTTTTCAGAATCGGAATCTCCATAGCCTAAAACGTGGGATTCCGTAAAAAAATTAATAAATAAGGGGGGAAAAGGTTCAGATTACATATAGTCCGTCTCCGCCAAAATAAGAACCAGGCATTAAAATGAATAAATACAGGAGTTGATTTGTTCGGCTAAACACTTCAAAGCAGTACTCCAGCATGGCCGCAGTCTAATGACTGAAACAACCAAAAGAAATAAAAGAAAACCTATCTCACCTCGAATGGGACATCGACTTCAAACTTCTTTTCCAGTTTCCAGTTTGAATTGAACCCTTGTCAAACACAAGCTTCAATTTCTCGTTCTCTCTGTTGCCACCATCACCAAGGGACATCAACTTGCAGTTTCGTCCCATGTTCTTCTTCGCTGTTTCCATTCTGGATCGAACCCGTGTTACAAGCTTAAACTTGTCCTCTGTCGTCACCACCACCACCACCAAGAAGGTTCACGACCAATATCATAACAGAAGGGGTTAGCCCCTAGTCTCTTTATTTGTCACAGCAAGACCATCATATCTATTAGTTCTCCGTGTCCACATAAAGGTGCCAAATTTCTACGGCTATTACCTTTAAAAATCTCATCCCTCTGAGGTCCGCAGGGGAATAAATCCCAGAATCCAAGCCGGTCCTTAAAAAATTCCTGGACAGACACAGCCGTCTTCTCTTCTGCCTGTGGTCGTGTCCTGCATAAACTTCTAAACCTTACAAGAACATGTCTTCGAAGTAGGACTCGAATTCTTCGTTCCTACTCTTCGCAACTTCCACTTTAGCCGGGCCCTGCCACACAGAAGAGGAACCACAACCGGAAT
>NC_069009.1:2123610-2125377 GCF_001194135.2 Octopus bimaculoides
AGTAGGTCAAGTAATCGTTGATGAACTTCTTGTGCCTCGAATAGGCGTCCATGCTGACGATCTTGAAGCGGTGGAGACGAGATAACTCGGCAGAGCGCTCATTGTACAAATGCTGTTTCTTCTGGCCGAAACCGTCTTCGCGCCTCTGCAGTTTCCCTTCCAAGTGGCGGCTGGACTTCGGGCGTTTCCGCCGTCGTTTCTTCGCCTTCGTAGACGGACGCGAAAGCGAAGCGCCCGCTTCGTCCGAGTCGCGCCTATCGTCGTCCGCTGCTGACCGTCGTGTGTTTCCGCTAATCTCCGGATCACTGTCGAAATCGGAATCGTAATAGCTCCCGCGATGAACTTTCACAAAGTTTGTCTTTTCCGACATTTTTTTTTTCCTTCTTTCAGTTCAAAATAAATCAAATAAAAACAGATTCTTCCGGATAATTCTCCAATTTATGGTTAAACAGAATTTATATCTAGATGTAGAGTGAGGGCAAAATCTCTGTTAGTACATCAGGATAACAATATTATTTAAATTAGTAAAAAAAAACTCAGCCTATTCATATGGCAGGGTCCGAGGTCACAGTTCATTATATTGTAAATCCATGGTAACCCTCCAATTATACTGGGTTTTCAATAGATTGATACACTAGGCAATGCCTTGTTTTGTATATGTCTATATATATTTAGATGCTGTTCATTAATTGTGTTGTTAAATCGCAGTTTCCAGAAGTATGTTGTATATGTTGTATGTATATATATAATTATAAAGTATGTTGCATGGTTATAGAGTATGTAAAGTGTGTGTGTGTGTGTGTGTGATGTATTTTGAAATATGTATGTCTTAATAAAATTATACAGTACGTTGTACGTGTATAAGGTATGTAATGTGTGTGCGTGTGTATGTATGTATATAAATTAATGTAATAAGTTATAAGGTATGTAATGTGTGTATATATGTATGTATATAAATTAATGTAATAAGGTATTTAGCGTGTGTATATATATATAGATATATATATAGTATGTTGTATGTGCATATATGTAATGTGTGTGCGTGTGTGTATATATATATAAATATATATAGATATATAAACTAATGTAATGTGTGTATAAGTTGCTCTCAAAACAAAATGTCCTGCTGTAGAAGCTATTATGTTTGTGTTTGGCCTGTCTATATATTCTAAGAATGTATATAAAGGCGCCGAACGAGCAACGTTGGAAATATTTTTCCCTCGGAAACAAAGGAAGTCAGATGCAGTTATTCCTCGTTGGTTAGTGTCACCGGTGTCGACTAAACAACAGTACCCGTTTACGTGATGGACCGGACTGGCTTCGTATGTCGCTTTCCATAAATATAGCTGTGTACAATTACCACCAATTAGGCTTCCAATGTTATTATAGGATCGGTGGAGGCGCAATCCAGTGGTTAGGGCAGCAGACTCGCGGTCATAGGATCGCGCCACGAGGCTCGGGCAGGGGATGGTGGCGAACCCTGCTGTACTCTTTCACCACCACTTTCTCTCACTCTTACTTCCTGTTTCTGTTGTGCCTGTAATTCAAAGGGTCAGCCTTGTCACACTCTGTGTCACGCTGAATATCCCCGAGAACTTCGTTAAGGGTACACGTGTCTGTGGAGTGCTCAGCCACTTGCACGTTAATTTCACGAGCAGGCTGTTCTGTTGATCGGATCAACTGGAACCCTCGACGTCGTAAGCGACGGAGTACCAACAGGACTCCCTGAGAGAATCTATCGTTTAATCAGGGCAGATAAAGTCTGCT
>NC_069009.1:2125746-2127986 GCF_001194135.2 Octopus bimaculoides
CCACCACCACCACCATTTTCTCCCGAATTTGTTTATTAAAAATTTTTTTTCTTTTTTGCCAAAAATCCCAGTTTTCGGACACGGAAGTTCCGGAAAATTGCCCAAAATCAACATTGTGAAATTTCCGCCCCAACTTCTTCAATTTTGACTTTTTTCTCCAACACTAACCCTAACTCTAAAATCCTAACCTTAACCCTAACCCTAATTCTAAAACTCTAACCCTTAAATTAAGTACCAGTTACACACTGGGGATCAATGTAATCGATTTAATCCCTTTGTCTGTCCTTGTTTGTCCCCTCTATGTTTAGCCCTTTGTGAGCAATAAAGAAATAAGTACAGCATGTTGCCAAAGGTCTCAGTTATTTGTCATTGCCTCTGTGAGACCCAGCACTCGAAAGGTGCTTTTTACGTGCCACCAGCATGGGTGCTAGTTATTATTATTAGCCAAGTGGTGAGCTAGCACAATCATCAGTCAAATGCTGGGGTCAATGTAATCGACTAGCCCCCTTCCCCCAAATTCCAGGCCTTGTGCCTATTGTAGAAAGGATTATTGTTATTATAAGCATCATTATTAATGTGGTGAAATGGCAGAATCATTAGCACACTAGATAAAATCCTCAGCAGTATTTTGTCTGCATCTACATTCTGAGTTCAAATTCTGTCAAGGTCAACTTTGCTTTTTATCATTTTTAACTCGATAAAATAAGTACCAGTTGAGCGCTGGGGTCTAATGCAATCAACTTACCCCTCCCTTGAAATTAATGGCCTTGTACCAACATTTGAAACCAAGCTTGCGAAGACTTATTGGGGTAAGCGAAAGCAAAATCGGGACAGCACCTGTGCCCAGTGTCGCCTTTCTGGCACTTGTACCCATGACATGTGTAAGGATTTTCGAGCGAGATCGTTGCCAGTGCCCCTGGACTGGCTCTTGTGCGGGTGGAACATAAAATATACCATTTAGAGCGTGGCCGTTGCCAGTACCACCTGACTGGCCTTCGTACGGGTGACACGTAAAAGCACCCACTACACTCTCTGAGTGGTTGGCGTTAGGAAGGGCATCCAGCTGTAGAAACTCTGCCAAATCAGATTGGAGCCTGGTGTAGCCATCTGGTTTCCCCAGTCCTCAGTCAAATCGTCCAACCCATGCTAGCATGGGTGTATATATACATTCACACACGTATAGGAAGAGAATGAGAGAGAAAAAGATTGAAGAAGAGAAGTAGGCAAAGAGAGTGGGGTGGGGGCGCAAGAAAGGGAAACATAGAATGAAATTCTGCTGTTACATTGCGATTATTTACAGTTGTTCAAAAGCGACCTGTCATAGCAGATAGATGTGTTATGAAGTGTCAAAATGAACATAGGGACATGTCCTTGGCAGGGATGCGAAAATAAAACATGGGGAGGGATAAGGGTGTTTTGACATGCAATGTGTGTGAGTATGCGGAGGAAGGTGAAAATGATAATGTGTGTGTGTGTGTGTGAGAGTGTGCATGTTTGTGTGTGTGTGTGTGTTTGTGAATGGGTGCAGTCTAATGACAGAAACAAATACTAGATAATATATATATATATATATATATATATATATATATACAGAGAGAGGAAGAGAGATAGAAAGATAGATAGACAGAGATTATAAAGATATATACAGATATGTATATGTAGATAGATTGATACATAAGGATAAATATATATACGTGTGTGTGTATGTGTGATATTTATTTCTCTCTATGCATGGAGCCCTTTTGGGAGTACTCAAGTCTAAACATGCAATTATGAAATTAGTTTCACTACAAATCTAATAAGCTGACCTGCCAATTTTTGTTATTCCAGATTGAAGGAAATGGCTGTACCAGTACTTTGAACATGTTCTACTAAATAGTGATTGTCACAGTTGACTAGTTTACAGAATTCAAATGGAATGCGAAGACAATTTGGAAACTTACTATGCGATAAAGTTTTGTGTTAAACCAAGCAAAAACGTTACGGATATTTTAAAGAATGCTCCACGCTTTAAAATATGCTCCAGGCGCAGGAGTGGCTGTGTGGTAAGTAGCTTGCTTACCAACCACATGGTTCTGGGTTCAGTCTCACTGCGTGGTACCTTGGGCAAGTGTCTTCTTCTATAACCTCGGGCTGACCAAAGCTTTGTGAGTGGATTTGGTAGACGGAAACTGAAAGAAGCCCGTCGTATATATATATATATATATATGAAACCAGATGGCTACACCAGGCTCCACTCT
>NC_069009.1:2130910-2131982 GCF_001194135.2 Octopus bimaculoides
TATATATACACACACATATATACGTACATACATATATATATACATACACACACACATATATGTGTGTGTATATATATATATATACATATAATACATACATATATATAATGATTGACCGTTGACTGAACACTATTTAATTTTTTTTCTCCGTGTTTTTCTCCTTGTCTCCGTATTCTTTCTGTTGAAGAGCGTAGCTCGAAACGTCAAAGACTTTCCGTATTCCTGAGCGTCATACTAATACATCCTTTTGTTGTTTACACCACCTGTCCTCGTCTGTTGTTGATTTTTTCGTACATTCTCCCATATATATATATATGTATATATACACACACATATATACGTACATACATATATATATACATACACACACACATATATGTGTGTGTATATATATATGATGTATTTATATATAAACTGAACATAAAAACACATTAATATATACATATATGTCTGTTCGCATGTGAATATATTTTGCTATATGTTTCTGGTTTGTGTACTTTGCGTGTGTACTTTGCGTGTGTACTTTGCGTGTGTACTTTGCGTGTGTAGTCATGTGCATGCATATTTGTATAAACACATCATGTAATATACATACATGAGCACGCCCATACACACACACACACACAAACAAACACAAACACACACATATATGTATATATATATATATATATATAATCATTATTGTAATTTTTTGTATCCATTTTTCTAAGATGATATGAGTTAGACACGCAAGTCAGCTAAGTTCATATTTAGAATAACTGACTCATACACGCATGTGTATGTGTGTGTGTATATATGTATATATATATATATATATATATATATATATATATGTGTGTGTGTGTGTATGTGTGTATGTATATACATATTTACATATGTTAACATCAATGTGTGTGTGTTGGCAACATGTTTATGTAGGTGTTAGCTATGAGTACATGTGCGCATATGATTCATGATTGCCTACCTCTCTCTTTGCCTTTACATACAACAAGCATATACATACATACAAGTATACATACATACATACATATATATATATATATATATATATATATATATATATATATATATA
>NC_069009.1:2132800-2133697 GCF_001194135.2 Octopus bimaculoides
TGTATATATATATATATATATATATATATATATATATACACATATATACATACATGCATGTATGTATATATGTATGCATACATATATGTCTGTGTGCATGTGCATATGTGTATGTATGTGTGTGTGTGTGTTTATAATTAGGGCTTTCGTGCCATTACCGTCATCACCGTTCCTGCATGCTACTTCACGACATTTGCATGACATGCCAAATTTTATGTCACGTTGTGAAGTTCAGCTGTTTGTTATTAATACTCACCAGTCTGTCCTAAGTCTTCTACAGTGGCGTATGTTTGGATATACAAGAACAGTCACACACACACACATATATATATATGTATGTATATATATACTCAAATACGGCTGTGTGGTCAGTAGCTTACTTATCAACTATATGGTTCCAGGTTCAGTCCCACTGCGTGACACCTTGGGGAGGTGTCTTCTACTACAGCCTCGGGCCGACCAAAGCCTTGTGTGTGGATTTTGTAGGCAGAAACTGAAAGAAGCCCATCACATATATGTATATATATATGTGTTATTTCTTTACTACCCACAAGGGGCTACACACAGAGGGGACAAACAAGGACAGACAAACGGATTAAGTCGATTATATCGACCCCAGTGCGTAACTGGTACTTATTTAATCGACCCTGAAAGGATGAAAGGCAAAGTCGACCTCGGCGGAATTTGAACTCGGAACGTAGCAGCAGACGAAATACCGCTAAGCATTTCGCCCACCGTGCTAACGTTTCTGCCAGCTCGCCGCCTTATATATATATGTGTGTGTATGTTTGTGTGTCTGTGTTTGTCCCCCCAACATCTCTTGACAACCGATGCTGGGCAGCCAGAGATAATATGATTTATTGTTTCTTGTCCATCTCCACATATTCTGCAGTTACT
>NC_069009.1:2134146-2135153 GCF_001194135.2 Octopus bimaculoides
CACTACCGAGCGCAGCTCTGTGTGCCTTGGGTATGTGCTGTGATTTGCTGTGGTGCTCTTATGTTTACTGTATTGAAAGTGTTTTGCGTAGAATGTGTGCAGTACCCAGTAGTGCAATTTTCTGTATGTTATGTATATTTGTAAGTCCTGGTGTTTTTGTTATGTATTTGTCTGAATATTTTTTTATTATACCTAAGGCACCTACTATGATAGGAATTGTTTCTGTTTTTAGATTCCACATTCGAGTTATCTCTATTTCCAGGTCTTTGTATTTTGAAAGTTTTTCCATTTCTTCTTCTTCTTCTTATTATTATTATTATTACTATCTCAGCAGTGTTTATTCCTCTTGTTCTGGCGCACGAGGAACATATCGACACAGGGAAATATTACAATGAGGAACGCACCAAAATGTCTCCGACTTTCCAAGTGACTTGCGGACATCGCATTGTGGTGACGTCTGACCAAGACATCTCCATTGTGGCCAAGTGCAGCAACGGCAAGAAATATTACAAATCTGATCATTGTGAGTATTGAGGTACTCTTTCTTGACTCTCGTGAATAAACATACATACAATCAATTGTACTTATCCAGAATTTATAAGAAGCAAGGAAGTTTATCCAGAATATATATATGGCCAGATTGGAGCAATATTGAGAATAACCAGCCGAAATTGCAAGGATAATCTGGATCTCGACTGAGGAAAGAAAACTCCGAATGACCTGTCCTTGTTTTCTGTGTGTCATCTATCTGGATGTTTTGTGTTCTTGTCCCATTCTGTGTTATTTATATATATATATATATATATATATCATCATCATCATCATCATTGATTAACGTCCGCTTTCCATGCTAGCATGGGTTGGACGATTTGACTGAGGACTGGTGAAACCAGATGGCTACACCAGGCTCCAATCTGATTTGGCAGAGTTTCTACAGCTGGATGCCCTTCCTAACACCAACCACTCCGAGAGTGTAGTGGATGCTTTTACGTGCCACCGGCATGAGG
>NC_069009.1:2135682-2137206 GCF_001194135.2 Octopus bimaculoides
GAAGAAATTCATTTGACAAACATCAGTGAGATTTATTTACTATAATCATAGGAATAAATAAATAAATACAACTCCACTCTTACAGCTGTTTCTACTTTGGGGATCCAAAGTAAAAGTGGGGTGGTATTTGTTTATTTATTTATTCTTATGATTACACTCTTTTACTCTTTTACTTGTTTCAGTCATTTGACTGCGGCCATGCTGGAACACTGCCTTTTAGTCGAGCAAATCGACCCCAGGATTTATTCTTTGTAAGCCTAGTACTTACTCTATCGGTCTCTTTTTGCCGAACCGCTAAGTTACGGGGGACATAAACACATCAGCATCGGTTGTCAAGTGATGTTGGGGAGACAAACATAGACACACAAAGACACATACATATATATATATATATATATATACGACGGGCTTCTTTCCGTTTCCGTCAACCAAATCCACTCACAAGGCTTTGGTCGGCCCGGGGCTATAGTAGAAGACACTTGCCCAAGGTGCCACGCAGTGTAGTAGTAGTAGTAGCAGTAGTAGTAGTAGTAGTAGTAGTAGTAGTAGTAGTAGTAGTAGTTGCTGTTGTTATTATTGCAATTGTTATTGTAATCATTGTTGTTGTTGTTGTTGCAGATTCAGTGTTTATTAAGATTCCGATATCGTACGAGCGAAGGCGGCTCAACGTGTGCAGTCTTTATCAGTTCCCAAAGAAGCACGTGTACGCGGTGCAGATATCCGTGTCGCACCTGCACCAGGGCAGGACGAGGGCCGACATCAGGGAATACATCATCACGTGTTCGTTTGAGAGTCATGGCCGAGTAGTCTCCAAACAGATACTACTGGAAGCTGACAACTTCAACTACGAAGAAATCGTCGTTAACAAAGGGAAGCTGGCCAACATTAAGGTGTCTCTCTTCTTGGAAAACATTAACGGAAAAAAAATCACTGACAAGATTGATATTGGAAGAAAGGTATTCATTTATTTGCCTTTTTATTTATTCCTTTTACTTGTTCTAATCCCTGGTTAGTGACCATGCTGGGGCACCGCACTTAGAGCTTTGATCTTTTTGCTGAATGTATCCATTATTTCTAGGTTGAGGAAAAAGTTTGTGTGCCGTGTTAAAATAATGATTTTTTTTATGCAAGAATTTATTCAAAAAGCAACAACTATTCTTCGAAATAAAGACCATTATTTTCCACGACCTTCTGCCAACGATCTGCAAGCTTTTGGATTTGGTCAAAGTACCAATCCTTCGGCTTTGAATCTTTTTCTTGACTTATGGTATCTTAGATGACTCACGCATGCGGCACGTAAAAGCACCCACTACACTCTCGGAGTGGTTGGCGTTAGGAAGGGCATCCAGCTGTAGAAACTCTGCCAAATCAGACTGGAGCCTGGTGTCGCCTCTTGGTCCACCAGTCCTCAGTCAATCGTCCAACCCATGCTAGCATGGAAAGCGGACGTTAAACGATGATGATGATAATGATGATATATATATCTATATATATATGTATATACACACACATATATATATATAT
>NC_069009.1:2137228-2138664 GCF_001194135.2 Octopus bimaculoides
GGAAGGGCATCCAGCTGTAGAAACTCTGCCAAATCAGACTGGAGCCTGGTGTCGCCTCTTGGTCCACCAGTCCTCAGTCAATCGTCCAACCCATGCTAGCATGGAAAGCGGACGTTAAACGATGATGATGATAATGATGATATATATATCTATATATATATGTATATACACACACATATATACATAAATATATATGTATGTATATGTATATATATATATATATATATATATATATATATATATATATATATATATACACACACACACACACACATATATATATATATATACACACACACACACACACACATATATATATATATCTGAAGAGTAGATGCAAGCGCTAATATATGATTTATAAAAACACATGACATATGAATAAAAATCTGTAAATGTACAACCATCCAGATACCTGAGTACCTTATTATTTTTTCTAATATATAATACCTGTACATCACCTCCAAACAATCTAATACGCACACACACACACATATATATATATAAATATATATATATATGTGTGTGTGTGTGTGTGTGTGTGTGTGTATATATACACATATATGCATAAATATATATGAGTATGTATGTTCACATATGTACATATATACGTTTGTGTATGGTTTATTTAGTATAAGATAAAAAGCTATGACCACTACAAAATAGGATTTTTGGATGTGCTTCCCACCAACCAGCCCACCAGCCTGCCTGCATGTGCATACACCAGATCTGTGTCTCCACTCAACATAGACAAACTCCACACTGCTTATCAGTTAACTTCCACAGTGACATTACACGCTTACCTCCCTTTATTCACTTCATGAATCAAAGCCCTTTTTTTTTTTGTTGTTTTTGTTTTGTCAGAGATAAAGATACATTTCATAGTTGAAAACTGGCTTAGTGGTTAGGCTATTTGGCTCTCAGTTATAAGGTCGTGAGTTCGATTCCTGGCGACGCATTGTGTCCTCGAGGAATGTACTGTTTATTTGTAACCTCGATTGGTAATATAACATGATATGTCATAAGCATTTGTATGTTGTGGTTTTTGCCATTTTAATTACAAAATAAGTTAATTAACTCAACGGAATACACTGTCTGCAAGTCGATGGGTACCACATATTCTCCTCCATTTTCTAATTGCTATATATATATATATATATATATATATATATACGATGGGCTTCTTTCAGTTTCTGTCTACCAAATCCACTCACAAGGCTTTGGTCGGCCCGAGGCTATAGTAAAAGACACTTTCCCAAGGTGCCATGCAGTGGGACTGAACCCGGAACCATGTGGTTGGTAAGCAAGCTACTTACCACACAGCCACTCCTGCGCCTATGATAAAATTACGATAATTAATTTTAAATGTAACAGACAAATTGAAATATGGAAACAATTCAAAATCATTTCTTTTTTCTTCGTACACAGGTGAAATTGGT
>NC_069009.1:2139251-2144208 GCF_001194135.2 Octopus bimaculoides
TTGTGTGCGCGTGGAGGGAGGGTGGTTGTGTGAGAGTGCATGAGGTGGTTATGGAAGTGTGTGTATGTATGTGGTAAGAAAGTGTGTGTGAATGTGTATGCGTGTGTGTGTGTGTGTGTGTGTGGTGCTGTAAGGGTGTTTGTGTGAGCATTATGAAGGTGTAAGAGTTTGTATGTTGTGCGTGTGTGTGTGTGTGTATGTGTTGGAGTGTTTATGTGCATGTATAGCTACATACACACATATGCATCTATGTGTGCATGCATGCATACATGAGTCAGTCATTCCAGAAGCCTGAAGGAGTCGGGCTCCTGTCAGAGGCCTGTGAAACTTGAAGCAACACAGAACCAAACCTAACAGTTTTAAAATATATATATATACATATATATATATGTATGTATGTATGTATGTATATACACACATATATTTTTTTAAAATTTCAATAAACCTTCATATATTTTCTGTGCCTTTTCAGCTTCATTTATTTCTTCTTTATTTCTATTTGGATTAATAATTATTTAGAAATGTATCTTCGTTATAATTTTAAACAAGAAAATTGCGGCAAAGCTGCATGATACTTGTGTCAGACACAGCATGCAGACTATCACTTAACTTACAGTTCTATATTTAAGAGATGACGAATTATGTACATTATTTACATTAGACGGATATTTGTCCTCATCTTGTTTGTTGTTAACACAACGTTTCAGCTGATGTACCCTCCAGCCTTCATCAGGTGTCTTGGGGAAATTTCGAACCTAGGTTCTCATTCCTAAGGTATTTTTCAATGTTATTATTGCTATTGTTCAGGTCACTGCTTGGAATCGAACTCGGAATCTTGGGGTTAGTAGCCCATGCTCTTAACCACTACACCATATGCCCCTGGGCAATTATGGAGTGAATTTTAGGGCTTATAAACAACAACAACAACAACAACATCGAAAAATAATAATAACAACAACATTGAAAAATACCTTAGGAATGAGAACCCAGGTTCGAAATTTCCCCAAGACACTTGACGAAGGCTGGAGGGTATATCAGCTGAAATGTGTTAACAACAAACAAGATGAGGACAAATATCCATCAAATGTAAATAATGTAAATCACTTAACTTGTTTTAATCTCCTCTTCCATTTTATTTTGATATGTGCATTGTTTTTAGTGAAGGCACATGGCTCAGTGGTTAGAGCATCGAGCTTACGATCGTGAGGTTGTGAGTTCGATTCCCGTACTGGGCTGAGCAAGACACTTTATTTCACGTTGCGACATCACTGGTGTCAAACTGTATCGGCCCCTTTGCCTTTTCCTTGGATACACATCAGTGGTGCAGAGAGGGGGAGGCTGATATGCATGAGCGACTGCTGGCCTTCCATAAACAACCTTGCCTGGACTTGTGCTTTGGAGGGTAACTTTCTAGGTGCAATCCCAGGGTCAGTCATGACCAAAGGGGGTCTCCTCTTCCTCCTGTGTTTTTGTCCTTCTCCTGCTTTATAAATCCAGTGTACACACGCGTATTGCACGTTCATACTTCTCTTTCTGGTTCCTACTCAAAACTGTCTACAGATCCCGACTATCTCATGAAACTGCAATCATGAGGAGCACTTCACGCTCCGATGGTTGTGAAAGAAGAACTGTTTTTAACGAACTTCCAGTAATGCATGAGCAATGATACAGAAGAACCTCTGGCCCTGACTGGAGTCTGAAGTGTTCATGGCCAGACTACAGTTTATGCACATGCGCAAAACACAAGTAATCTGTCATTTGAACTTCTACACGCTCCACCTTTTCAATACCCGGGGCCACCTCCAAAATCTGGATCTTTTTTAGGTGGGGTGGGGACTGCACCAGGAAAAAGTATAACACAAGTGAATTAAAGAAAAATTTAGTTTATTTATAGAGGAAAGCCTATCAGGGGCTGCCGGAAGAATGCTTGAGGGCTGCATGTGTCCCTGGAGGCTGTACGGTAATTGAGAACTGTTGATGTAGAGGCATCCTTGATAATGATTATATAGCAATGTCCAGTCATGAATGATCAAAGGCACTCCAACCATGACCACTCGTTTTTTTTTTTTCCTACATGTAGAGGGTCCAAGACTACATAATGCAAAAATATTCTTTTTCTAAAATACCAGAGTATGATTTGAGGCCAATTTGACTGCTATTTCTAGCAGATTGTACGACCTCATAGAGGCACAGATGATAATAGCACCAGTTCGGTCTTAAACAAGACCTATGATCAAAAGCGTTCCAGCCATGACCCTCCTGTGTTTTTCCTATATGCAAGGAACCTAGACCTGTATTACCCTATGTGTCCTTTTCTAAGACATATGGCACAGTTTATAGAGGGTGTGGCTTACCAGAGATAATGGTTACTGGGGGTGGGAAGTGTAATTTAGCAAAGAGTATGGGTTATTAGGGTGTGGTTTCTTAAAAGCTGTAATTTACTGGGGTGGGGCATAGTTTAATGAACATATGTGGCTTAACATGGGACATGGGCTACTGGATGTGAAAAATAGGCCACACCCCTAACCAGTAAATTTAATAAACCACACCCCTCTAAACTAACTTAATAGGCCACACCCCTAACCAGTAAATTTAATAAACCACACCCTTCTAAACTAACTTAATAGGCCACACCTCTAGCCAATGCATTTAATAAACCATATCTCTCTAAGCTAGTTTTTTAATAAACCACACCCTATCAAGGAACCACACCCCTGATGCATATTGAAATGTATCCCTCTTCATAAATCACACCAGCCTATCATTAAAGCACCAAGACAGTTTTACATTAGCACCATATATGGTCATCAATGATGTAATACAGCAGCAACGAGAGCATTGGCAGAGTCAATACATCCTTCAAACTTGGAGTAGCTGAATCCGTCTCCGCCCACCAATAGTGACGGATCTTTGGACAGTTGAACACAGCCTGGGCTGCCAGGAAATGGTGTTCGGGCCTGGAGGGAGGTAAGAGAAGAGAGAGAGAGAGAGAGAGAGAGAGGGAGTAAAACATAGAGAATTTGAGAGATAGATAGAGAGAGAGAGAGAGAGAGAGAGAGAGAGAGAGAGAGAGAGAGAGAGAGAGAGAAAGAGGGAAAGAATGGAAGCATAAGTATGTATAGATATAGCCATATTCATACATATACAGACACATACAAATACTACATATATGCATAGTAATTCTGAGCCCTGTAAAAGAACTCGGAAGGTTGGGCCGCCAACCAGGCCTTTCATGATACCCTTAAAGCCTGGAACTTTACAGCACCTCCTCGTATATATAGAATATATCTATATATGCTAGCGATATAAACAAAAGTGCATTTTGTACCAAATTGCTAATATGATAGTTTCTCTCACGGTATCTACTGCATGGCTCAGTGGTTAGGGCGTCAGGCTCACAATCATGAGGTAGTGAGTTCGATTCCTGGATTGGGTTGTGTATTGCACTCTCGTCTTAAGCAAGACACTTTATTTCATGTTGCTCCAATTCACTCAGCTGTAGAAATGAGTTGCGACATCACTGGTGCCAACCTGTATCAGCCTTTGAGTTTCCCTTGGATAACATCAGTGGTGTAGAGAGGGGAGGGTGGTATGCAGAGGTGACTGCTGGTCTTTCATAGACAACCTTGCCCAGACTTGTGCCTCCAGGGGACAAATGTATATCTACACACACACACACACACACACTTTTATAAACTTTGGGTCAGAATACATAAAATAGTAAAAATAATAATAACAATAATAATAATAATAATAATAATAATAATAGTTTCTTATTTAAGCACAAGACCAACAATATTGAAGTCAGAGAGAGAGAGGGAGAGAGAGATTGAGTGAGTGAGAGAGAGAGAGAGAGATAGACAGATAGATAGATAAATAGATACAGAGACAGACAGACAGAGAGATAGCTAGATAGATGGACTGATAGACAAACAGATAGAGGGATAGATAGATAGATAGATAGATAGATAGGTAGATAGATAGATAGAGGGATAGATAGATAGATAGATAGATAGATAGATAGATAGATAGATAGATAGGTAGATAGATAGATAGATTGATTGATTGATTGATTGATTGATTGATAGATAGAGGGATAGATAGATAGATAGATAGATAGATAGATAGATAGATAGATAGATAGGTTAGACAGATAAAAAGAGAGATAGAGAAAGACAGAGTTAGAGATAGTGAGAAACAAATAAGAGAGAGTTTGGGGGGAAAAGGGAGAAAGAAAGGGAGATTGATATTGAGAAATAACCAGAGATAAATAGAAAAAGTAAGACAGGAGAAAGGCAGAATAAAAGATAGAGAGAGAGAGAGAGAGTGAGATAGACAAAAGAAAAGAGCAGGAGGGAGAAGGAGAGAGAGATAGAGAAAGAGAGAGAGAGATAGAGAAGGAGAGAGAGAGATAGAGGAGAGAGAGAGATAGAGAAGGAGAGAGAGAGAGTGTGTGAGACGGGGACATGAATTTACCTGAGAGTATCTCCATTTGTGTCCTTTGACAAACTCTGGGTCTGGCAAATTAGGGAGCAGCCCTCGTACATAGTCTAACATGATGGGTTTTACATCGTCCTTGCTTTCTTCTACGTGTTCCACACCCCAGGGGACACTGCTGTGCACCACGACGGACTGTCCACTTTGCGGGTCAGCTGAAATTGAAACACAGGGGAATATCAAAAATAGGGATCAGTTTTGTATATGTTTGTGTATGTGTTGTTTAGGTAATGGTAACGTTACCTTCTGGGGTCATGCAGACTCATAAGGTTTAGTAGAGGCATGTTGCTCAGTGGTTAGGGTGTTGGACTCACGATCGTAAGATTGTGGTTTCAATTCCTGGACCAGGCACTGTGTTGTGTTCTTGAGCTAAACACTTCATTTCATGATGCTCTAGTCCATCCAGCTGGTAAAAAGGAGTAACCCTGCGATGGACCTGTGTCCCATCCAGGTGGGGTAT
>NC_069009.1:2144359-2145714 GCF_001194135.2 Octopus bimaculoides
TATACACCATGAAACCAGCCCTTATGAGGTACGTTGTATATATGTATATATATCATCATCATCGTTTAATGTCCGCTTTCCCTGCTAGCATGGGTTGGATGATTTGACTGATGACTGGTGAAACCGGATGGCTGCACCAGGCTCCAATCTGTTCTGGCAGAGTTTCTACAGCTGGATGCCCTTCCTAACGCCAACCACTCCGAGAGTGTAGTGGGTGCTTTTTACGTACCACCAGCACGAGGGCCAGTCCAGCGGTACTGGCAATGGACTGGCTCTCGTGCCGGTGGCACGTAAAAGTGAAGGCACATGGCTCAGTGGTTAGAGCGTCGAGCTTATGACCGTGAGGTTGTGAATTCGAATCCTGGACCAGGCTGCGTGTTGTGTTCTTGAGCAAGACACTTTACTTAACGTTGCTCCAGTTCACTCAGCTGTAGAAACGAGTTGTTATGTCACAGGTGCCAAACTGTATCGGCCCCTTTGCCTTTCCATTGAATAACACTGGTGGCATGAAGAGGGTAGGCTGGTATGCATGGGCGACTGCTGGTCTTCCATAAACAACCTTGCCCAGACTTGTGCCTGGGAGGGTAACTTTCTAGGTACAATCCCATGGTCATTTGTGACCAAAGGGGTTCTCCACATATATATATAAATATATACATGCATACATACATACATATGTATATATATACACAGAAAGAAATTAAAATATTAAAATCATAATAGCAAAAGTACAATATTGTACAAAATAAGATTTCTGAATTAAACACTTTGGTTGGGCCGAGGCTATAGTAGAAGACACTTGCGCAAGGTGGCGTGCGGTGGGACTGAGCCCGGTACCATGTGGTTGGGAAGCAAGCTTCTTACCACACAGCCATGCCCGGCCACAAATAAAAAATAAACAGAGATGGAAAACAAAGGGGTAAACAGTGAAATGATAAAAATGAGGAAAAGGATAAAGTTATTTATTTACTCGTACCCCGCTTCTGTGTATCCACACAGATATAGCGTAGACAGGGATGGCCATCGATATATTTGGCAGTCCATGGTAAATTCAGCGTGGTGCCTGGAGGGTAGTAAATACCAAGACAGAATCTGGATGAATAACTTACGCTTTCGAGCTGTTCTTTCAATGTCTTGTTTGAATCTGCGGACATAAAAGTTTGGATAGAGTTAATTAATGAGGGGGGGGGGGAACAGTCCTTGATTTTTGTATTGATACATTTTTTTTTAGCTAGTTTATTTCACCAGCACCAACACCACCACCAACACTACCACCACCTTCACCACTACCACGGGCACATAAACACACCAACACCAGTTGTCAAGCGGTGATTGGGGGGACAAATACACACACA
>NC_069009.1:2148731-2150664 GCF_001194135.2 Octopus bimaculoides
TATATATATATATATATATATATATGTGAACTCCCTGCTCACCCACCCTAACCACTTCGGTCCCACCATCCATGCTTCTATGATGTCGCAAGAGTAGAAAGTGGGTCATGAACTTACCTAACATCTTCGGAATGTCCCCTTCCAGCAAGAACAACTGTGGCACGGGGACAGTAAGGATTACAGCGTCAAAGGTGTCCTGATGACCCGATTCGGTGGAGACAACAAGTTGGTCAGTGGTGGTCGCAGGATGCTTCGTGATGCTGACCACACGGCTTTCGAATTTCACATCGACCGGAGCTGGAAAGCAAAACGATACAATAAACGGATGGATGGATGGATGGATGGACAGGTGGAAATGTTAGTTTCAAATTTTGGCACGAGGCCAGCAAGTTTATTACATCTGGTGGGTGAAGCAAGTAAAAAATAAAAGAGAAAAGAAAAGAGATAAGTAGCTTGCTTCCCCAACCACATGGCTTTGGATTCAGTCCCACTGCATGGCACATTATAGCTTGGCCTGATCAAAGCTTTGTGAGTAGATTTGGTAGATGGAAACTGAAAGAAGCCTAGCACTTGTGCTGGTGGCATGTTAGAAAATCATTTGAGTGAGGTCGTTGCCAGTGCCGCTGGACAGGCTCCTGTGCAGGTGGCACGTAAAAAACACCTTTTGAGTATACTGTGTGATTGGCCCTTGTGCCAGTGGCATGTAAAAGCACCCACTACACTCTCGGAGTGGTTGGCGTTAGGAAGGGCATCCAGCTGTAGAAACTCTTCCAGATCAGATTGGAGCCTGGTGTAGCCATCTGGTTGCACCAGTCCTCGGCCAAATCGTCCAACCCATGCTAGCATGGAAAGCGGACGTTAAACGATGATGATGATGATGATGATGATACATGTGTTGGACGCTCTTTGCTGAACTGCTAAGTCATGGGGACATAAATACAGCAGCACTGGTTATGAGACAGCGGTGGGGACAAACACACACACACACACACACACACACAACAGGCTTTTTTCAGTTTCCATTTACCAAATTCACTCACAAGGCTTTGATCAACCCTAGGCCAGTGTAGAAGTTACTTGCCCAAAGTGCCACACATCGAGACTGAACCCGGAACCGTGTGGGCAGGAAGCAAACATCTTACCGCACAGCCATATAAGGTAATCTCACAAACCTGCACTAGATAGAAAATGCTTAACAAGGGCTGAAAACCCCTTGGGGCAAACAAAATTCTGTAAGCTGTGTCCTGCAGGGCTTTCTCCTTCAATGAGGCCTTTAAAGGGCTGCAATAGTCCAGTAGAAAACAGCTCATTGTAGATTCTGCAAGAAGAGAGAAAAAAATAATATAAGCGTGTGACCCCTAGAATCTTCTGAACATGAGAGATATTTGCTTTTTAAACTTGCTGAATCTAGAGAGAGGGGCAGTGCCTGAGGGTTTTGTAGAATCTTTAAGACCAATGAGAAGGGTACAACATTCAATGAAAAACTCCATGATGAACAAGGGCACGAACTAGCATGAGTGGTGGGTACTTTGGACACTCTATCACAGTGGTTCCTAAACTTTTTAGACACGCGACCCACTATTTATGACACCAGTTTATGGCGACCCACTTAACTCTACCGTTTATCAGATAGACTCTATTGATCCATCTACCATCTAGCTGCTGTCTATTCCAATCATTTCATTGGCTAATTAATAGCCTCCTGGTGATCACTCCGATACTTTTTTGAATAATTTATAAACTTATTAGTGAAATCCATACTGTCTTATTAATTTTAATTTTTTACTATTTATAAAATGGTACCGTGGACAAGTGTCTTCTACTATAGCCTCGGGCCGACCAAAGCCTTGTGAGTGGATTTGTTAGACGGAAACTGAAAGAAGCCCGTCGTATATATGTATATGTATATATATATATATGTGTGTTGTTTGTG
>NC_069009.1:2151246-2157024 GCF_001194135.2 Octopus bimaculoides
GCCAAGAGGGAAACACAAAAATGTGATGAAAATAATAGTTTTTGAATAAATATACTGTTTTTGAAAGAATGTTGGAATTTCAATTGTTTCAATTTCCATTCCCAATGAACAAAAAAATGAGGAAAATTGCCAGGAGGCAGGAGTGGCTGTGTGGTAAGTAGTGTGCTTACCAACCACATGGTTCCAGGTTCATTCCTACTGCGTGGTACCGTGGACAAGTGTCTTCTACTATAGCCTCAGGCTGACCAAAGCCTTGTGAGTTGATTTGGTGGACGGAAACTGAAAAAGGCCTGTCGTATATATGTATATGTATATATATATGTGTGTGTGTTTGTGTGTCTGTGTTTGTCTCCTCCCCCCACCCCACCCAACATCGCTTGAAAACCGATGCTGGTGTGTTTACGTCCCCGTAACTTAGCGGTTCGGCAAAAGAGACCGATAGAATAAGTACTAGGCTTACAAAGAATAAGTCCTGGGGTCGATTTGCTCGACTAAAAGCGGTGCTCCAGCATGGCCACAGTCAAATGACTGAAACAAGTAAAAGAGTAAAAGAGTAAAGAGGAGTGAAGCAAAAATGTGAGGAAAAAATTAGGGATCTCCTTTGTTTGGCTGCACCGGTAGAAATTTCAAACTTTAGGGAAAATTTTAAAATTTGATGTATTGATGTAATTTTCTACCAGTAACTTAACGGTTCGGTAAAAGAAACCGATACAATAAGTACCAGGCTTTAAAAAGAAACAAAAAAACAAAAAAACAAGGGCTGGGGTTGATTTGTTCAATTAAACTCTTCAAGGTGATGCTCCAGCATGGCCATGGTGCAATGAGAGAAGCAATTAAGAGATATATTCCCTTACTGGAAAGGATGCTGGTCTGTCACAGGGTTACTCATTTTTGCCAGGTGAGTGGACTGAGGCAATGTGAAATGAAGTGTTTTGCTCAAGAACACAACGGATCGCCCAGTCCAGGAATTGAAACCACAATCTTACAATCGTTAGCATCGCAACCTAAACACTAGGCTACAGGTCGTCAGTCTATCACGAGGTTACTCATTTACAGCTGAGTGGACTGAGGCAACATGAAACGAAGTGTTTTTGCACAAGAACACAACGGATCGCCCAGTCCAGGAATTGAAACCACAATCTTACGATCATCAGTGCAACAGCCTAAGTAGAAAAAAATTATGGATCTTTTGGGAGAGGGGAAGGTCTACCTTTATTTCTTGCTTATTCTTTTGTAGATTCGTAATCTACGATGTTTAAAATGCATAACCGAAGAAATTACGGTTTTGGGGCGGCAGTCGGTAATATCCGACTCTATTGTAAAGGAACGCCCAGTCTTAGCTGCATCACGTTTGTATGAAAGACAGGAGGGTCAAATAGTCACTATTGGCCGAAAGCTTTTTGAGCATAGGTCTTGTTGATCAGTTCTGACCTCGGGCTAAACAGTAAACGAAACCACCACCACCACCACAATGACAATGACAATAGCAAATCTTGTTAAAGGTCACAGTGGGTTAAAAAGAAAAAATGAATGCATAACTACAGATTGGGGCCCCAACACCTGCCATTATTTCTGCATAACATTGCGGAAAAACAAAACATATACGTTTTCGAAGGCGTACACTACGCTTATGTTGATATCATTAAATACCATTTTGGGAGTTTAGAATCATTTTCCTGTCTCTTGTCTTTGTTTCCTCATAACCCCCTTCAAAATGCAATTTTTTTCAAATAACATTTGGCAGAGATACAATTTCGTGAGTGTAGCATATAGCTATGTTAATAAAATTTAGGAAAATAACAGTTTGAGGGAAGAGTCTTGGGTCATTCTTTCTCCCATCCCTCGCCGATTTTGTTACAAATTTCAGCAGCCTTGGTATTTTTTAACTGTTTTTCTTCAAATTCCGATATTAGAAACACAAATGTTACATATTCAACACACTCGAAAACATATTTTTGCAAAATATCGTCTAAAAAATATATCTTAAAGAGAGCCGTGAGAAACCAAGTCAAGAGAGGCGGGTGCAGAATGATCCAAAATTCCTTTTAAAAAATGTTAACATAATCAGAAATTATCAGAGACCCCTTCAAAAAAAATTTTAATATTATCAGTATAATGTAAGCTACAGACTCAAAACAAATCTCTGCAATTTTCATTAAAAAACACAAACTTCTCATAAAGTTACGGAGAAACTAAGCGGAGAGGTTGGGGCACTAATCTGTAGATATGCCAATTAATGTTATGTAACCTATGAATGTAAACATCGTTCAATTTCTCAACCTCCACGTACCACAGGTAAATGAAAGCGTATGTACATACCCGCCCCGCGGGCCTTCTCCCATACTGATATGTGTACGTGACTAAGCTCCTTCCTGAGCAAGGCCGCGGTTAAGGCGCCGCTTATTCCAGCACCTACGATTAGAACACGCGACACAGCTGCCATTATCGCAACAAGGACGGTGTAAAAGGTTAAATTGTCCCGAACGTGAAATTAGTCCGTCACTGATATGATTACGATATGAAACGTTCTGTGTAGTCGTTTAAAACGCTCACATGAACGCAAGCAGACACACACACACACACGCATACACGTACGCACACACTCATACATACACAGGCACGCGCTCGCACACACACACACATGCGTTTACATATACGCACACTCACATAAGCAGGCACATACACAAGGGGTAAAACATAGAGGGGACAAACAAGGACAGACAAAAGGATTGAGTCGATAAATAAATTAGTAATCAAAGGGGGTCCACACAGGTATGACAGCAGAGAGAGATACAGAGAGGAAAAGAGAAAGAAAGGAGACATACAGAGAGAAGGAGAGAAATTGTAAGACAATAATGAGAAACAGAAAAAGAGAAAGATGTGTGTGTGTGCATCTATCTATCTATTCATCTATTTATCTATCTATCTATCTATCTATCCATCTATCTGTCTGTCTTTCTATCTATCTATCTATCTATCTATCTCTTTCTTTACACATACATACAAAAGCACACACACATGCAAACACACATATCTAAAGAGAGAGAGAGAGAGAGAGAGAGAAATGGAGGGGGAAAAGGGAAAGAAAGACAACGTTCAAAGTTAAAACAAAGAAAGTTCAAATGTTGACCTGTGACCTGTCATATGTGACCTCTGACATTTCTAACAAAATAGATTAATGCAGAGCATAGGAATTTGCTGGGTGATGCAATAAGTACAAAGGGTTTGGGTGGTGGTTGTGGAGGGGAGTGAGTGATGGTAGTGATGATGATGATGGTGATGGTGGTGGTGGTGGTGGTGGTAGTGGTGGTGGCCAGGTTTGGTAAGTCAAAAGTGAATTCCAGAGAATGGAATTGAGTGATAGTTCTTTCAAGGCTTAATATGTGATAAGATGAAAGAAGAGAAGCACACACACACACACACACACACACACATTGTGTATGTGTGTGTGTGTTTATATGTGTGTGTAGGTCTGTATTATATATGTGTGTGTGTGTGTAATTACATATGCATGTGTACGTGTACTATATACATGTGTGTGTGTATGTATATATAGATATATGTGTGTGTGAGTGTGTGTATAGATGTGTGTGTGTGCGCACGTGTGTGTAGATGTGTTGTTAGGAAGTTTGCTTCCCGACCACGGGGTTCCGGTTTCAGTCCCACTGCGTGACACCTTGGGCAAGTGTCTCCTACTGTAGCTTTGGGCTGACCAATGCTTTATGAATGGATTTGGTAGACAGAAACTGAAAGAAGCCCATCATGCATATATATATATATATATATATATATGTGTGTGTGTGTGTGTGTGTGTGTGTATACATACATACATACAAACATATGTATGTATGTACACAACTATATCATCATCATGATCATCATCGTTTTACATCCGCTTTCCATGCTAGCATGGGTTGGACGATTTGACTGAGAACTGGTTAACCAGATGGCAACACCAGGCTCCAATCTGATCTGGCAGAATTTCTACAGCTGGATGCCCTTCCTAACACCAACCACTCTGAGAGTGTAGTGGGTGCTTTTACATGCCACCGGCACGAAGGCCAGTCTGGCAGTACTGACAACGGCCACGCTCAAAATGGTGTATTTTATTTGCCACCTGCACAGGAGCCAGTCCAGCGGCACTGGCAACGACCTCGCTCGAATGTCTTTTCACGTGCCACCAGCACAAGTGCCAGGGAGGCGACACTGGTAACGATCACGCTAAAATGGTGCTGTTTACGTGCCACTGGCATGGAAGCCAGGCAGCTGCTCTGGCAACGATCATGCTCGGACGGTGCTCTTAGCTTTGACTGACTCCTGTGCAGGTGGCACGTAAAAAGCACCATTTAAGCATGGCCGTTGCCAGTACCACCTGACTTGCCCTTGTGCCAGTGGCACGTAAAAAGCACCCACTACACTCTCAGAGTGGTTGGCGCTAGGAAGGGCATCCAGCTGTAGAAACTCTGCCAAATCAGATTGGAGCCTGGTGTTGCCATCCGGTTTCACCAGTCCTCAGTCAAATCGTCCAACCCATGCTAGCATGGAAAGCGGACATTAAATGATGATGATGATGACAAAGATGATGATGATGATGATCTATATAGACATACATTTTGAATGTATGCGTTATATTATATTTAATATGCACTTTGCCCCCAGGACATTCCTTCGTTTGACTGTGGACCACAAAGATTTCAATAGTTCATGCACACACACAGACGCACATATACACACATCACCACACACACACACATACATACACACACATACACACACACATACACACACATATATACATATATATATAGACACACACACGCACACACTCATATTTGTATAAATATACGTACATGTGTGTATATATGTATGTGATTATATACATATATATATATATATATATATATATGTATGTATAAATATCTGTGTATGTATATGTATGTATGTATATATGTATACATATATATATGTATACGCACACACATATATACATATACATCTACACACACACACACACATACAAATGCGTGCACATACACACACTCTCACATATGTATGTATATATGTATACATACATGTATGTATATATGCATGTATTTATATATATATATATATATATATATATATATATACGTGTATCCACACACGCACACATACACATATATAAGCATATAGATAGAAAGATAGACAGATATAGATAAAGATACACAAACACTGATATATTCATACATATATGAACGCTCGTGTGCAGA
Source organism: Octopus bimaculoides (assembly GCF_001194135.2). NCBI lineage: Eukaryota > Metazoa > Mollusca > Cephalopoda > Octopoda > Octopodidae > Octopus > Octopus bimaculoides. Next base: position 2,156,496 of record NC_069009.1, read on the forward strand.
CACACGCACACATACTCACACATATATATGCATTCACATACACTAACATTGGCCTCTGTAACTCTACTGATAGTATTATATATACTCACACACATATACACATCTATACATTGTATTTATGAAGATACAAACACATACATATATACACAGGTATATCCCTATAGATGTACACACATGTACATGTATGTATACACACACACACACACATATATATTCATGTGTATAAGTATGTATATATCTACACACACCTATGCATATGAACATTGATCTTTGTAAGTAGACAGCTACACTGTTATGTATGTATATATATATATATATATATACACATACACACATATGCACATACATGTATGAATATTTACTTACATGTACATATATATATATAGACATATATGTATACATATGTGTGTGTATGTATGTGTGTATGCACATACATACATATATATGTACATATATATACATAAATATATATGCCTGTGTATATACGTATATATACATATATACATATATATATATATATATATATATA
>NC_069009.1:2157034-2157211 GCF_001194135.2 Octopus bimaculoides
ATATATATATATACACACATATATATATGTATGTATATACATATATATATGTGTGTGTGTGTCTGTGTATAAAGAAAAAGCACCTTGGATGAAACCATCCTTTGATGAGGTTAACACAACCTCTGATCAAATTTGAACATATATATATATATATATATATATATATATATATATATA
>NC_069009.1:2158505-2159215 GCF_001194135.2 Octopus bimaculoides
TATATATAACTGTACAAACTCTGCCAAATCAGATTGGAGCCTGGTGTAGCCATCTGGTTTCACCAGTCCTCAGTCAAATTGTCCAACCCATGCTAGCATGGAAAGCGGACATTAAACGATGATGATGATTCACTCACTCACCTGCTCACTCATTCACTCACTCTCTCACTCTCTCTATCTTCCCTTTTTCAGTCTCCCTCCTTCTAGCAGCAGTAGTGGCCACCACTGCCAAATTCAACATGGACAACATTAATGTCAAGGTCAAATGTAACAACATGATTGCCTTGACCTCTGACCTTGATCTTTATGTTGTGGCACGGTGCCGAAATGGTGTTCATCGGTATTACCGACACAGGGGTAAGTAGACAGTTTCAGACATTAATACATACATACATACATTCATACAAACATACATACATACTTACATACATACATACATGCATGATCATGGCTGTCCACTCGTGACCGAGGAAGACCATCACCGACCTTCAGGAACATAACACCAACCACTCCAAGAGTGTAGTGGGTGCTTTTACGTGCCGCCAGCACGAAGGCCGGTCAGGTGAGCGGTACTGGCAACGGCCACACTCTAAATGGTGTATTTTATGTGCCACCTGCACAGGAGCCAGTTCGGCGGCACTGGCAACGATCTCGCTCGAATGTCTTGACACATGCCATCTGGCACAAGTGCCAGGAAGGCGATGCTGGGC
>NC_069009.1:2159225-2163836 GCF_001194135.2 Octopus bimaculoides
ACGATCTCGCTCGAATGTCTTGACACATGCCATCTGGCACAAGTGCCAGGAAGGCGATGCTGGGCACAGGTGCCATGACGATTTCGCTTTCGCTTGCCCCAACAGGTCTTCACAAGCCAAGTTCCGTGTCCGATGAAGGAGACAACGTTGGCATGGGTGCCAGTCGTCGAATTTAATTCGATTTCAATTTCACTTGCCTCAACAGGTATATATATATATATATATATATATATATTTGTTTATATGATGATATCTCCACAATGTGCTGATGAGAAAAGCATGTAATCGCTACCAATATAGCAAGAGATTTCTCCCCAAAGGTCTAAAGTAGACTCCTTAAGGATCGATCTCCTTGGTTATATATCAAGTTTAAAATTTAAAAGAGAGTTTTGACGCTGATATCCATTATTATTGAAATTTATTCCTATGTCAACATTTCTGTATAAGGCTATATTTACCTGTCAAATTCAAGTCAAACATATAATTTACCTTACACATCTTCAGGGCAAAAAGTAAAGAACAAAAAGTAAACACCAAAAACATCATCTCTAAGTCTAGTTCATATATATATATATATATATATATATACCCCCAGATATACATACACCTATATGCATACACACCTACATGCACATCTACAAATAAACTCCTACACATGTGGAGATAGGCTTCATCGGTATATTCTTTCATTTTTTTCAGATGAATACCAGCTGACCATTCCGATCTGCCAGAAATCATGTTCCCGGTACACCTGTCACATGATGCAGCGCGGCAACATCAGAGAGTACTACGTACGATTGCAGGTTAGCACGAAACAGTCGAGGATACTCCGGAAGGGATACATAGTGAGGTGCTCCTTTGCAAGGTACGGCAAGGCAAAAGCAAAGACCATTGTTTATCTGACGGGAGCCAGAAAGAATGTAACAAGGTATGTGGCGACAAGGATCGGCACGAAGAAGCGAGTCAACCTGATGATGAGGCTGAAAGACTCCCGTGGAAGAACAGTCACCAAATTGACAACAGCTAAGAAAAGGGTGATTATGAGGCATTCATTCATTTCACTGTTGTTTTTTGTTTGCTCATTGGTTGGTTTTTTTTTTTGTATCTTAGTGGTTAGGGGTGTTGGACTCATAATTGTAAGATTGTGGTTTCGATTCCTGGACTAGGCAGTGAATTGTATTCTTGAGCAATGCTTTCATCTTTAAAAAGTGGAGGTGCATGGCTTAGTGGTTATGGTGTTGGACTCGTCATGGTAAGATTGTGGTTTCAATTCCTGGACTGGGCGAACCATTGTGTTCTTGAGCAAAACACTTCATTTCACGTTGCTCCAGTCTGTTCAGCTGTAGACATGAGTTCCACTAGTGGAGGCGCATCACTTAATGGTTAGGGTGTTGGATTTACGACTCTAAGATTGTACAGTTCTATATTTAAGAGATAAGGAATTATGTACATTATTTACATTATTTACAATTGACGGATATTTGTCCTCATCTTGTTTGTTGTTAACACAACGTTTCGGCTGATATACACTCCAGCCTTATGTATTAGTATAACGCTCGGGAAGTGAAAAAGTCTTTAACATTTCGAGCCTACGCTCTTCTACAGAAAGGAACAAAGAAAGAAACTAGGTGAGAAAAAAAATAATATAAATATATATATATATATATATTATTAGATATGGTATACACCTGGTAGCATACTGGTAAAGTACAGTGTTCATTAGGTATTTGATTAATGAATGAGACTGAAGATAGAAGATTCGAGAATGTTTATTAATCACTACAGTTGCTTCAAACCATTTAGCATTGATCCCTCGTGGTATATCACCATTCTTTGTTAATAATTTCTTAATGACTTCCTGAAATTCTATGTAGCATCCTAAATTACTCAAACTTCAAAACCATTTCTGTGCATTTTTCTATTCGTCAGGTTCGTCTTGTCAGTGAAATGAACGATTCCAACGGCACAAAGAACATCGTCATACGGAACTGCTTCGCCAAGGCCAGACGGAAACGAATTCTACTTCTGCGAAACGGCTGTGGCACGGGTAAAGTGTTCAAGACCAAGCAAGGTTTCATCAACCGAGGAAACAGGATTGAAAGCCCATTTTTTAAAATCCATCGCCATAAGGGCAAGACCGCTGTCGATACGTTCTATTGCACTTTCAAGATATGTAAATCTCATTGCCACATCATAAACAGCTGCAAAGCCGCAAGAGGCCATTAAAATAATTAAACTACCCCTTGTCCCCTTCATCCATGATGTCTATACCCTAATTTTCTTGTTCTTTGCTGGCTATCTTTCAATTTCTGTTGACCAAATCCACTCAGAAGGCTTTGTTCAGCCCAAGGCTATTGTGATGGCCATTGTTATTACCACTGAATTATATAAATCCATATATTGTACAATAAATTTATATGTGAACAAATGTATTACTTTCTCTCCCTCTATCTCTCTCCTCTTATATATATATATATGTCTGAATATATGCTTATTTATATTTGTATATTTATTTGGTTGTTTAGTAAATAAATTATTTTATGCAATAATTCTCTTTGTTATTTTTGTTAGTCTTTTGTCTCAGCATAAAACCCCTGCCAAAGTCAACTTAGTCTTTCATTGCATAAAAGAAGGGAATACAACACTTCAAAATAGTGTTTTTCTTTTGGTTGTCTTTCAATTTGTGCGGCACCATTTCTTTAGTATTTTTGCTTTTCCAATCTCTTTCAAGAGGTTGGAAATTGTTGTGTACCTTACGTCTAATTCAGAATCAAGCTCTCAAACGGTTGTGCATGGATTGGCTTCGACTAAGGCTCTTAGTTGATCATTGTCAACATCCGATGGTCGACCACTACGCTTTTCATCTTCAAGACTCTCATCACCACTACGAAATTTCTTGAACCACCATTGTGCTGTACATTCATTAGTGGTTCCTGGGCCAAATGCATCGTTGATATCGTGAGCTGTTTCAGCAGCTTTTTGGCCTAACTTGAACTGGAATAAGAAAATTGTGCAAATTTGCTTTTTGTCCATGTCGTATTCAACGTTCCGGAAAAAATGGCTTAATTATAAAAAAAAAAAAAGAATAACATGATTAGAAAGAGTGAAAAACGGGCTTTAAAATTATATATAAAGTCAAAGTAATTTAATGAAAATTAATTTGAAAATACATCATTTAAAACCAAAATTAAAAATTCCGCAAGAACTTTCTTGACAACCTAATAATTAGTTAATTATCTAACCAAGTAACTAATCAATCGTTTGTTTAATGTATTGGTTAAACAATCGATCGGTTGTTTGTTTATTAGTCACAGTTCCTTCGTTATTGCTCATGACCTTTTCAGCAATTTATCTCAAGAGACACAAAACAGAGCTTGGATGCGCAGAAGAGAAGTGACTGAATCTCTGAAAAGGTTGCAAACAGTGATGGAAGAACTTTGACTAATAAACAACTGATTGATGTTTTTTTCTTCCTTTTTTAATTAACACATTAAACAACCAATCAATTGGCAGCCAAACTGAAAAGGTCTATTTAATCAGTTAGTTGTTTAGATAATTAACTAATTAACTAACTATAAAAAGTGATATTGAATCAATATGTGTGTTTATCGTTAGTGACTTGTTAAAAAGTTAATGAACTGTGATGAAAGAACTTTGATTCATAAACAAAAAAACAAACAAACACTCATTTAACTAACACAGGAGTAGCTGTGTGGTAAGTAGCTCGCTTATGAAGCACATGGTTCTGGGTTCAGTCCCACTGTGTGGCACCTTGGCCAAGTGTCTTCTACTATAGCCTCGGGCTGACCAAAGCCTTGTAAGTGGATTTGGTAGATGGAAACTGAAAGAAGCCCATTGTATATCTATATATATATGTGCGTGTGTGTTTTTGGGTTCGTGTTTGTCCCCCCGCCATCGCTTGACAACCGATGCTGGTGAGTTTACGTCCCCGTAACATAGCGGTTCGGCAAAAGAAACCGACAGAATAAGTAGTAGGCTTACAAAGAATAAGTCCTGGGGTCAATCTGCTCGACTAAAGGCAGTGCCCAAGCATGGCCACAGCCAAATGACTGAAACAAGTAAAAGAGTAACAGAGTATCATCATCATTTAATGTCCGCTTTCCATGCTGGTATGGGTTGAACGGTTTGACTGGGGTTTGGGAAGCCAGGAGGCTGTGCCAGGCTCCAATCTGATCTGGCAGTGTTTCTACAGCTGGATGCCTTTCCTAATGCCAACCACTTCGAGAGTGTAGTGGGTGCTTTTTACGTGCCACCGGCATGAGGGCTCACAACTACAGTTTCCATTTGGTTTTGGTTTTGATGTTGATCCTTGGGTCATAGGATGACATGCTGTAACTTAGCAGCTTGGCAAAAGGATACTGATAGAATGAGTACCAAGTTAAACAAAAATATAAGTATAGGCGCAGGAGTGGCTGTGTGGTAAGTTGCTTGCTTACCAACCACATGGTTCCGGGTTCAGTCCCACTGCGTGGCACCTTGGGCAAGTGTCTTCTACTATAGCCTCGGGCTGACCAAAGCCTTGTGAGTGGATCTGGTAGACGAAACTGAAAGAAGCCCGTCGTATATAAGTATATATATATATATATATAT
>NC_069009.1:2168965-2170020 GCF_001194135.2 Octopus bimaculoides
ATGAGTAATTTATGATCTCATTCACACTTTCAGAACTTGACAGGTAAATCAAAACATTAACACCAAATTCATTTGTTGTATACACACTTATGCATCCATATATATATATATATATATATATATATATGTATATATATACATATATGTACAAGAATTATAATTTAGAAAAAATAATAAGGTACTCAGAGATCTGGATGGTTGTACATTTACACATTTTTATTAATATGTCACATGTTTTCATAAATCTGGAGAATCTAACGATTCTTATTTCTTTATTGCCCACAAGGGGCTAAACATAGAGGGGACAAACAAGGACAGACAAAGGGATTAAGTCGATTACATCGACCTCAGTGCGTAACTGGTACTTAATTTATCGACCCCCAAAAGGATGAAAGGCAAGGTCGACCTCGGCGGAATTTGAACTCGGAACGTAACGGCAGACGAAATACCGCTAAGCATTTCGCTCGGCTAGCTAACGTTTCTGTCAGCTCGCCACAAGCTTCTTGCCCCACAGCATGCCTTAGCCATTTTTCAATGCTTTCTAGGGGTAAGCAATAAGGAAATAACAAGAGCTAGCCAAGGACAAAAATCGGATCTTTTTTAAAACAGGGGCCCACAGTATTTTCTTAACAAAACACTTTGAAACTTGGAACACTGGTAGAATGTGTCATATAAAACATTTTTTCTCTTAGTCTTCTTAAAAAAAATGAAATCCCTAAGTTATTCCATGTTAAAGTTGTCGTATTTCTGTAATTTCAACCAATCACGGACGTCCATTCAGCCGATATACATTAAGTGCCGACTACATAAACAAACGATTCTGAAACAATTAACCCTAACCCTAAACCTAGGGTTAGGGTTAGGGTTAAAGCAAATTTAAAATGAAAAAAGCAAATAAAACGAAGGTATGGAGATTAAATACGCTTTACATCACTTAATCAGCAAAGGAGTAAATGTAAACAACTGAATACTTGTCAGTGATTGGTTGAAATTATCGAAATAAGACAATTTTTTACATGAAATAAATTCGAATACAAAAATATTTTTCTGTTCTA
>NC_069009.1:2170030-2171004 GCF_001194135.2 Octopus bimaculoides
TATTCCATGTTAAAGTTGTCGTATTTCTGTAATTTCAACCAATCACGGACGTCCATTCAGCCGATATACATTAAGTGCCGACTACATAAACAAACGATTCTGAAACAATTAACCCTAACCCTAAACCTAGGGTTAGGGTTAGGGTTAAAGCAAATTTAAAATGAAAAAAGCAAATAAAACGAAGGTATGGAGATTAAATACGCTTTACATCACTTAATCAGCAAAGGAGTAAATGTAAACAACTGAATACTTGTCAGTGATTGGTTGAAATTATCGAAATAAGACAATTTTTTACATGAAATAAATTCGAATACAAAAATATTTTTCTGTTCTATAACACAAAATAGATAAGTATACGAAGTTTGAAAGTCTTTCCATACCAAAAACACAACGTAAAACATTAATGAAAAATGTGGCCCCCGTTTTAAAATAGATCTCAAAAATCTTGTTGCAAACTGTGACGCTCTCTCTCATGCATCTCTCTCTCACACAGCGTTTGGTAAGTTCTTCTCCTCACTCTCTCGCTTTCTCTCCTTCTCTCTCACTCTCATTCATTCTTTTTCCACTCTCTTTCTCTCACTCTTTCCACAGTGTCAGCTCCCGCCAAAGCAGGGATCTTCTCTACAACAGCAGAGAGGCCCAACGAAAATGCCACCGAGTACATTACTGTGGACTGTGGACGCACTGTAACTCTAACCTCTGACAGGGCCGAAACCGTCGTCATTTCTTGTGTCAACAAGTCTATGTCGTTTAAGATGGACACACGTAAGTACTCCTCACTTCTTTTCCATTCTCCCTCCCTCCTCCTGTCTGTCAATCTATATGTTTAGTTATCTATCTAACAATCTTGCACTTTATCTATCTATGTATCTATCTATCTATCTATCGTTCTATCCATCAGTCTATGAATCGGTCGCTTTATCTCTCTCTCTCTCTCTCTCTGTATATATATATATATATATATATATATATAT
>NC_069009.1:2173363-2174114 GCF_001194135.2 Octopus bimaculoides
GATTCCACATTCGAGTTATCTCTATTTCCAGGTCTTTGTATTTTGAAAGTTTTTGCATTTCTTTTAGAGAAACGTTGTCATCTGCTGGTATTGATACATCAATTAGAAAGCATTTTTTTCCTTCATGATCTTTGACAACTATATCTGGTCTATTTGCCTTAATTTCTCTGTCTGTGTGTATTGGCATATCCCAGAGTATGGTTGCTTTCTCGTTTTCTGTGACCTTTTCTGGCGTGTGTTTATACCATCTTTATTATTATTATTATTATTATTATTATTATTATTATCATTATTATTGTTAAAGTGTGCTGGGTTGGCAGAGCTACTAAAGCATCAGAAAAAGTTCTTGGTGGTATTAATTTCAGTTCTCAGTGCTCTGAGTTCAAATGCCACCCGGGTCAAAATTGTCTTTCATCCTTTTGGGGGGTTGATGAATGAAACTGTTTGTTATCAACTTACCCCTTCCCTCAAAATTGCAAGTCTTGGCCTTGTGCCTAAATCATCTTCATATTTGTCATCATCATCATCATCATCATCATCATCATCATCAACTTAACCACCCTGCCCACCACTACCATCACAACCACCAACTACCTCATCGAAACCACCACCACCACTACTACCACAACCACTACCATCACCTTCAGTAGCAGCAGCACCACCACCACTATCACCACTGCCACAACAGCTACCACCACCACCATCACTACCACCACCACCTCCATCAGAAGCAGCAGCAGCACCACCACCA
>NC_069009.1:2175203-2178206 GCF_001194135.2 Octopus bimaculoides
GCAGCAATAACGACGCTGGCAACAAGGACGATGGTGATGGTGATGATGATGACGATGATGGTGATGAGGATGATCATCATGGTGATGATGGTGATGATAATCCTGATCGTGATGGTGGCAAGAATCATACGCCCAATGACGCTGGAGATACGAACCCAGAAAATTCAGGTGCTACGAAACAGCTGGCGCCAGAACCGGTGGAGACACCAGCTGTGCCTGAGGATCAGAATGTTAATGAGACAGCAGATGTGGTGGGGAATTTGACACTGAATGGTGGAGATGCTGGATTCGGTGGAGAGACAAACGAACAGGATGAAGACAGCCAACCGGCATCGGAGGCAGAAGGGAAGCAAAACAGTTTGGAAACATCTGCTAATCCTGCTGTGAATGCAACCGAAGCTCCAGCTAGGCACCAGCGTAGGCATAGGAACAGACATCACTCGCCGAAGAAGAGGAAAGGCGGGAAACGAGGCAGAAGAGATCACGATGAAGAGGATGGAGAGGAAGAGGGAGACGAAGAGGATGGGGAGGAAAGAGAAGAGGAAGAGAAAGAGGAAGAAGGAGGACATGAAGGGGAAGGAGGACATGAAGGGGAAGAGGAAGAGGAAGGAGCAGAACATGCAGAAGAAGGAGGAGGAGGAGGAGGAGAAAAACAGAAGGGAAACGGAAATAACAACAGCACTTCTCTTGATGCGGAAAATGGTTTGACAACGTTCGGAAACGCATCTCAGACAAATGACAACAACGTCGACCACAGCAAGAACAACAATGATAGCTACCACAAAGACATAGAGCCTTCGACGACAAGGAGTGACAAAGGAGAGCAGCAGGGGTCAGAAAATGGTTCAAGCCCTGATGAACATTATGGCGGTACCGGTCAACGAGGGGAGTTAGATGAGGAAAAGAATGATGTTGATGGTAGCGATGATTACGAGGGCAACGATCACAGCTATGATGATCATGTCGGTGATGATGACGATGGTAAAGGTAAGGATAAGGAAGATGACAGTAGTGCGGACAGTGGAGGTGAAGCTGACAGTGGTGATGATGCGAATAAGGACAGTAGTGACGGTGGTGGTGAAAATGGTGAAGGAGAGAAAGAAACAGCAGCATTGACGACAGAAGAATCTGGTCTAGTGATACCAACGACGGCTTTCACGGATGACGGCGAAGTCAAGGATAATACGACGGAGACGTCATTGAACACAACGGAGGGTGCGACGAAGATGGCCGCAGGCATGACGGACACCGTGTCACAGCCGACAGAGGATGGCAACAGCCCGATCTCAGAAGATTCTTCTACGCCAGCAGAAGCAGAGGAAACCGAAAAGGGGGAGGGGGATGAGGGGGACGAAGACGGGGGCAGTGAAGAAGGGGACGGGGAGAAGGTAGAGGAGGAGGTGGGAGAGGCGGATGGCAAGACGGAAACGAAGGAGCCGCGTGTCGATTCTGACTCAGGGGCTGAGTCTGATCTTCCACCTACGAAACTTGGTGAGGAAGGGTCGAGGGAAAATTGGGACTCCGACAATGACGGCTTTGAAAGCGAGGAAAATGACATGTCTGTTGGTACTGAACCTGCACCTACAACTGTAACAATAGTTGCAGCTGCAGCAACGACTGCAGCTACTGTGATGGCGTCGAAAACACCACCAGAGAACGCAGAGGATAGGGACAGAGAGGGCTCAGCGTTTTCAGAAGGAGAAGAAGACAACAACGGCTTTGATGATGACAACAATGATGACAGGGATGATGGTGACGACGGTAGTGGTGGTGGGGATAATGATGCTGATGACAACGATGACAAGGGTGACAGTAATGACGGAGAAGTGGAAGAAGAGGAGAAGCTTCAAGAAGGGCCAGCTGCTGGCGGGCAGCAATCCACCGATTCATCTGAGGTGAGCGATGAGGAAGGGGAGAAGGAGGAGAAAGCGATTTCATTTGATTCGGACAGTGAAGGCCAAAGCTTTGTCGACAATCCCGAATTGGAAGACAACGACAACAACAACAACAGCGATAGTAGTAGTAATACAGGTGACACCAACGAGCCGGGGACAGGTGAGAATGAGATGCCTCCTGCACAAACTACATATTATCAACTGACACAGACAACGCCACCTACAGGTCAAAATGGGAACACGATGCAGAAGCCTGAAAAGGGTGATGCCAGCGCTGGGAACACTGCCGACGCGAGTGGCACCATGGACAACAATGATGGTTACGACGGCACGGAAAACAGCAAGACATCTGAACATTCTCACTCCAGGAGGAAAGGAGGCGCCCCCGGAAGACACAAGAAGAAGAAGGGCTCCGGTAAGACCGGAAGGAAGAAGAGAGGATGGACGTACAAAAAACACGACAGTGACACGCCTGACCAGCGCGGGTTTCGCAGATGACTGAGGGCTGATTGGGGGTTCTGGTAATCAGGTGTAGACGAGGGCTGAGTTGGGGTTCTGGTAATCATATGATCAAAGACACTCCAATTATGACCATCCCTTCTTTTATTTAGACATAATGTATCTAGGATTGCATTATATAATGTATAGTACAATAGTCAGTTTTAGTGTCTATGACTGTCATTTAGCCCCAGGTCAGTCTTGATCCAGCAGACATGATCAAATATGTTCCAGTTATGACCATCCAATCAGTTTTTAGACACAGGACATCAAAGACTAGGTTATCTAATTTATAGTATAGTACATAGTATCGGTGGTTATAGCTGTTGTTCTTTAACCCCATCGTGTCTTCTGTTCAGGCTTAGTGTAACTAGGACAGTGATATACAATGGCTCCAGTTCATACCCAACAAAACCTAAAGTAAAAAAAATAAAGCAACCTTTATCATTTTCCTTGATTTTTCTTATCTCAAAAGTGTATATATACATATATAAACATATGTATATATACATACATGCATACAAGTAAAAATCAGAGTAAGTTGGAATTTTATCAATTAATATATTCTTCTATACACAATCATACAAACTCATATATATATATATATATA
>NC_069009.1:2181307-2183910 GCF_001194135.2 Octopus bimaculoides
TCTCAAAAATTTTCTATGGAAATTAAAACAGATGTAAACACATCTGGTTATTCTTTTTGCATATAAGAAAATTAAGATGATTATACCAACCTGTTTTGTATATAATTTTGATTATAAGCATTGGAGAAAGAGATTTATAATTGAAGCCAGGAATCCCATTATTTGACTGGCAATTTATTTTACTGACCCCAGAACAACGAAAAGTAAAGTTGACCTCAGTAAGCATTGAATACAGAACATAAGGTTTCTTCATCAGCATTTAACATCTGCTTTCCATGCTGGCATGGGTTGGACGGTTTGACTGTAACTGGTAAGCAGGAATACTGCCCCTGGTTCCAGTCTGAATTTGGTATGGTTTCTATGGCTGGATGCTCTTCCTGATAACAACCACTACGAGAGTGTAATGGATTCTTTTTACATGCCACCGGCACAGGTGCCATTTACACGACACCAAACCGCTACGTTACAGGGACGTAAACACACCAACATCGGTTGTCAAGCAATGGTGGGGGGACAAACACAGACACACACATATATATATACGACGGGCTTCTTTCAGTTTCCGTCTACCAAATCCACTCACAAGGCTTTGGTCGGCCCGAGGCTACAGTAGATGAAACTTACCCAAGGTGCCACGCAGTGGGACTGAACCCGGAACCATGTGGTTGGTAACCAAGCTACTTACTACACAGCCACTCCTGCGCCTATATATATTAACCATAATGAAATAGATTGACAAAATTGTTTTTTGAACCTGTTGAAGACACACAAGATGTCGAAATATCATTCACTAGATAACAATGGCACTCTTCTTTTAATTGGTCTCTATTATTATCATCATCATTATTATTATTATTATTATTATTATTATTATTATTATGGTGGTGAGCTGGCAGAATCGTTAGCACGCCGGACAAAATGCTCAGCAGCATTTCACCTGTTGCTACGCTCTGAGTTCAAATTCCACCAAGGTCAACTTTGCTTTTCATCCTTTCGGGGGTCGATAAATTAAGTACCAGTGAACCACTGGAGTTGATATGATTGACTAGTTCCCCTTCCCCTCAAATTCCAGTCCTTGTGCCTACAGTAACATATATATAGTATATTATTATTGCCTATAGTATATTATTAGTATTACTGGGAAGATGTCAAGACAGCAGAATTGCGAACAAGCTGGACAAAAGTTCAAATTCCACCAAGATCAACTTCGTCTTTTATCCTTACAGGGTCACTGAAATAAGTACCAGTTATACAGTGAGGTATATGTAATTAACTAGTTCCCTTTCCCCTAAAATTTCAGGCCTTGTGCCTACACTAGAAAGGATTATCATCATCATTATTATTATTATTATTATTAATATTATTATTATTATATTATCAACATCATGGTGGTGGTGGTGATGATTGTGATGATGATGATGGTGATGACGATGATGGCAGTGGACAACAATGATAATGGTGATGATGATCATGATGACAGAGTCACCTCAGCAGCATTGTAGACCCCTGGGCAAATCGATGCACCGGGTCCTATCATATTTATATACTAACAGTAAGTGATAGTGCGCCTGGTTCACAATTAGAGCCCCCTAGACCCATGGGGCCCTGGGGCAACTGCCTATGGTACCCATACCTCAAGACGCTCCCCGAAAGATGGTGATGATGATGATGGTATCAATGGTGGTGGTGACAATGATATTGATGATGATGATGATGATTTAACATAGGAATATTAAAGCTAACCCATTCCCCAGTATATGACTGGTACTTGAAATCTGTTGCTGGTAAATAATAACAATAGCAGCAACAGATTTAAAGCTCAACTTTCGAAGAATCCAGTGAACAAATCTCCTCGTAGTCACAGTTTATGAAGCTCCCGTATCTTGACATGAACTTCTCCAAGGGGCAGATCACTCCGCATTCAGGTACAGCCACTGGGTGTTTATTGACGTAGATCTGCACCACATAGTCCCCATTGTGGAGCCTTTTGTCTTCCGACTGCCCATCATCATCATGCTCAATGTTCGTTGCTTCAGTTGTCCGTTGAGTCTCCACTGCTTCTGATGTCGGTCGATTGCCCGCTGCCTCAGTCATCTGCTCGTTTCCTGCTGCATTGGATGTCTGCTGCGTGCTGCAGTGGTATGCAACGACGACTATGTTTGCACCGAATGGCAAGATGAAGCTGGTACGGAACTTGCGGTCAACAACCTGCTTGTAGTTCTCTGACTGGAGGAAATCGGAGTCATTGAAGAGCCCCAGGGCAGAATAGAGTGGAGCCATTGTCTCAGCATGTCCAAACATAAATTTGGCCACTGTGTACCTGCAAAGAAAAAGCTGATAAGGTTACATTCTGATGGATATCAGTGAAAATAGGGAGAAGAGATGGGGTCAGACTGGAAGAAGAGTCAGAGACCCCTTTACAAAATAAGGAGTGGCTGTATGGTAAGTAGTTTGCTTACCAACCACATGGTTCTGGGTTCAGTCCCACTGCGTGGCACCTTGGGCAAGTGTCTTCTACTATAGCCTTGGGCCGACCAAAGCCTTGTGAGTGGATTTGGTAGACGGAAACTGAAAGAAGCCCGTCGTATATATGTATATGTATA
>NC_069009.1:2184093-2184976 GCF_001194135.2 Octopus bimaculoides
ATATATGTATGTGTGTGTATGTTTGTGTGTCTGTGTTTGTCTCCCCAACATTGCTTGACAAGTGATGCTGGTGTGTTTATGTCCCCGTCACTTAGCGGTTCGGCAAAAGAGACCGATACAATAAGTACTAGGCTTACAAAGAATAAGTCCTGGGGTTGATTTGATCGACTAAAAGGCGGTGCTCCAGCATGGCCACAGTCAAATTACAGAAACAAGTAAAGGAGTAAAAGAGTAACCCTTAATGTACCTTAAATGACAATCTGCTGTCTTAAATAATGAATGGATAGTTTGAATGATGTAGTCCTAGATACACTATGCCTGAATAAAAGATGGGATGGTCAAAGCTGGAACATCTTTGATCATTGGTCTGCTGGATCAAGACTGACCTGGGGTTAAACAACAATTGTTGTCACTAATGCTAACTACTATACTGTACATTAGTTAATGTAGTCCGAGATACACTATGTCTGGATAAAAGATGGGATGGTCACAACTGGAGCATCTCTGATTGTAGGTCTGGTGGATCAGGATTGACCTGGGGTTAAACAACAACAATAACAACTATAGCCACTAATAATGACCACTATCTTATACATTAGATAATGTAGTCCTAGATACACTATGCCTGAATAAAAGATGGGATGGTCACAGCTGGAGCATCTCTGATTGTAGGTCTGGTGGATCAGGACTGACCTGGGGCTAAACACCTATAGCCATTAATACGACTATATTGTACATTAGATAATGTAGTCCTAGATACATTATGCCTGAATAAAAGATGGGGTGGTCACAGCTGGAGCATCTCTGATTGTAGGTCTGGTGGATCAGGACTGACCTGGGGCTAAAAAAACAAATATAGCCATTAATACGACTATATTGTACA
>NC_069009.1:2185356-2186033 GCF_001194135.2 Octopus bimaculoides
CCTATAGCCATTAATACGACTATATTGTACATTAGATAATGTAGTCCTAGATACATTATGCCTGAATAAAAGATGGGATGGTCACAGCTGGAACAACTTTGAACAGAGGTCTGCTGGACCAGGACTGTCAAATGACTGAAACAAGTAAAAGACAAAAAATAGCACAAACCTTTCCCCTACAACGTGGGCATTGACGGAATTCTGGAGATCCTCAATGATGCTTTTGGCAAGAGGGCAGCTCTGTTTATAACTGATCTGGTTGCCATAGGCACACTTCCAGTATTGCTGATGGCGATTGGAAAATAGAAGATCGATAAAGAATATTTCAGTATATCAAACTTTCCATATTGGCACAAGAACATTAAATGCTTAGAGTAGTGTTTGGAGTTGATTAAAATCTACTTCATTTTATCAACCCCAAAAGGACGAAGGGTGAAATCAGTGCTAGTCTTCTATTATAATTCCATTCACAACTGAGATGTTTTATAAGAATATTAAACCTCCCCCCAATATTTCACTGGTACTTTATTTTATCAATCCTGGAAGGACAAAAGGTAAAGTTAGTGTTAGTCTTCTATTATAATTCCATTGACATCCAGGATGCTTTATAGGAATATTAAACCTACCCCCAGTATTTCACTGGTACTTTATTTCATCAATCCTGGAAGGACAAAATG
>NC_069009.1:2186043-2190818 GCF_001194135.2 Octopus bimaculoides
CCCCCAGTATTTCACTGGTACTTTATTTCATCAATCCTGGAAGGACAAAATGTAAATTTAGTGTTAGTCTTCTATTATAATTCCATTCACAACTGAGATGTTTTATAAGAATATTAAACCTACCCCCAATATTTCACTGGTACTTTATTTCATCAATCCCAGGACAAAATGTAAATTTAGTGTTAATCTTTTATTATAATTCCATTTACATCTAGGATGTTTTATAGGAATATTAAACCTACCCCCAGTATTTCACTGGTACTTTATTTCATCAAGCCTAGAAAGATGAAAGTTATCATAGGCGCAGGAGTGGCTGTGTGGTAAGTAGCTTGCTTACCAACCACATGGTCCCGGGTTCAGTCCCACTGCGTGGCACCTTGGGTAAGTGTCTTCTACTATAGCCTCGGGCTGACCAAAGCCTTGTGAGTGGATTTGGTAGACGGAAACCGAAAGACGCCCATCGTATATATGTAAATGTATATATATGTGTATGTGTGTTTGTGTGTCTGTGTTTGTCCACCCCCCCAACATCCCTTGACAACCGATGCTGGTGTGTTTACGTCCCCGTAACTTAGCGGTCCGGCAAAAGAGACCGATAGAATAAGTACTAGGCTTCCAAAGAACAAGTCCTGGGGTCGATTTGCTCGACTAAAGGCGGTGCTCCAGCATGGCCGCAGTCAAATGACTGAAACAAGTAAAAGAGAGTAAAAGATAGTAGGAGATCAAATCACCTAGAAAATTGAAGAAATACCTGTACTTTAAGTGCTAAATAGGTCACCTGAAGTTTCGTAAAAGTAGCTGATTAAGCCACCTAGGTGACCTAATTCCATAGGTACACTTAAAAGAAGTCAACTTCTTGGTCACCATGTTATCTGAACAGCCATCACTGCAATTAATTAGATCATCCAGATGGCCTAATTATCTGCTGCGATGGATGCTCTGCATAGCATTGTAACCAAAGTAAACAACAAAATGGAGAAAAGTTCACAGAGCTATCATAATCATCATCATCATTGTCATCATGATCATTGTCATCATCATCATTAGACGAAATACCTATTTCTTTATTACCCACAAGGAGCTAAACATAGAGGGGACAAACAAGGACAGACAAAGGGATTAAGTCGATTACATCGATCGCCAGTGCATAACTGGTACTTAATTTATCGACCCCGAAAGGATGAAAGGCAAAGTCGACCTTGGCGGAATTTGAACTCAGAACGTAACGGTAGACGAAATACCACTAAGCATTTCATCCCCCGTGCTCATGATTCTGCCAGCTCACCATCTTAAGAATAATAGTAATAATAATAATGATGATAATAATAATAATAATAAATACTGTCTGTGTGAACTCAAATTTTAAAACAAACATAATTTTCTTATGGTTTCTTAAACATTCTCTAGAACAACACTATGTACAAATCCAAATATATGGTACCCTAGGCATAACACCTACATGAACTTCTAACTTGTTGTCTCTTGAGGTCTCTGGGTTGAGACTTGGATCCAACTTGTACAAATGCAAAACAAAAGTCAAACATAAAATAATAATAATAATAATAATAATAATAATAATCCTTTCTACTATAGGCACACAAGGCCTGAAATTTGAGGGGAGGGGACTAGTTGATTATATCAGCCCGTGTTTTCACTGGTACTAAATTTATCGACCTGAAAGGCAGAGTAGACCTGGGTAGAGTTTGAACTCAGAGTGTAAACAGATGAAATGTCACTATGCATTTCACCCAGCAGGCTAATGATTCTGCAAGCTTGCCATTTTAATAATAATAATAATAATGATCATCATCATCATCATTTAACATCCACTCTCCATGCTAGATGTGAATGGAATTATAATGAAAGACTAACACTAACTTTACCCTTCATCTTTCACCACAACTTTCTCTCACTCATACTTCCTGTTTCTGTTGTGCCTGTATTTCAAAGGGCCAGCCTTCTCACACTCTGTGTCACGCTGAATATCCCCGAGAACTACGTTAAGGGTACACGTATCTGTGGAGTGCTCAGCCACTTGCACATTAATTTCACGAGCAGGCTGTTCCGTTGATCGGATCAACTGGAACCCTCGACGTCGTAAGTGACCGAGTGCCAACAACATACCAAGACAAAACAATGTACATGATAACACTACCAATCTTATTATTATTGTTATTATTATGACAGACAGACAGATAGATCATCATCATCATCATCGTTTAACGTCCGCTCTCCATGCCAGCATGGGTTGGACGGGCTGCACCAGGCTCCAATCTGATTTGGCAGAGTTTCTACAGCTGGATGCCCTTCCTAATGCCGACCACTCCGAGAGTGTTGTGGGTGCTTTTACGTGTCACCCGCACGAAGGCCAGTCAGGCGGTACTGGCAAACGGCCATGCTCAAAATGGTGTATTTTACGTGCCACCTGCACAGGAGCCAGTCCAGGGGCACTGGCAATGATTGAAAAAAATAATCACCTTCAGATCTCCGAGATATTCAAGAACCTTGAAGTCGTCCTCATCAAAAAGTTGGCACCAGTTTGAAACATTGGTAAAGCACTGTTCAATGGCACATGCAACATGCATGACACGTACATCTTCTGCAAAATAATTAAGAATAACCAATAATTAGAGAAATTGATTTTCTAACACACACACAAGGGCTCAAATGCATGCAGTGGGGTCAATATAAAAGTAGTAGAGCAACACCTCAAGAATTATTATTATTATTATTATACTTGTAATTATCATCATCATCATTATTATTATTATTATTATTATTATTATTCAGGTCACTGCCTGGAATCGAACTTGAAATCTTGGGGTTAGTAGCCAGCACTCTTAACCAGTACGCCATATGCCCATGGAATGAGAACCCAGGTTTGAAATTTTCCCAGGACACCTGATGAAGGCTGGAGGGTATATCAGCCGAAACGTTGTGTTAACAACAAACAAGATGAGGACAAATATCCGTCAAATGTAAATAATGTAAATAATTCCTCATCTCTTAAATCATCATTATCGTTTAACGTCCGCTTTCCATGCTAGCATGGGTTGGACGATTTGACTGAGGACTGGTGAAACCGGATGGCAACACCAGGCTCCATCTGATCTGGCAGAGTTTCTACAGCTGGATGCCCTTCCTAACGCCAACCACTCCGAGAGTGTAGTGGGTGCTTTTACGTGTCACCCGCACGAAGGCCAGTCAGGCAGTACTGGCAACGGCCACGCTCAAAATGGTGTATTTTATGTGCCACCCGCACAAGAGCCAGTCCAGGGGCACTGGCAACTATATTATTCATCTTACTTTATAACAGGTTGTAATGCACCTGAGCACTGTATACAATTAGTTTATTATTAACAACTTACCTGTCTCGAAGAAAGTGTCGTTGAGTCCGAATCTCTTGTGTACGCTATCAACTACCTTGGTCATGTGATTGCTGTTGTAAAACTCGTAGTATTCACTCATGAATGTCTGATTCTTCATCAGTCTTCTGTATTTGGTGCATTTGTCAAAGAAACGCATCAGGTGATTGTTGATGCTGTATTGAGTCATATTCTCAAACACCTGCTCATCATAGTTGTATCCATTGTCGCTCTCGTCACTTTTCTTCTGCAGGTAACTCTTCATCCCACGTTTGAAAGCCTTCAGGCTTTCTCGGCACCGCTGCTTGTACGAGCTTATGAACTGCATCGGTAATAAGGCACCGTTCTGCACGAGGAGGTCACCGAAGGTCCGCGCAAAATCTATGCCGTTGTCGAAATGCTCCCGGGCCCCGAGTTCCAGAAGCAACCCGCTGTCTTCTTCGGAGAACGGGCTCTGCCAGCTGCGAAGGTCCCGCGCGAAACGGTTGGATTCATCAGAGAAATTGAGCTTGTTAAGAAGACGCTCGATGTTGAACAATGTGGCAATGTCGTCGCTCCCAGGGTACCGGGACCCGTGGCGGAGTACAGAATTGATGTACACAGCGCTGCAGTTCCTCTGCCCATACTGCACAGTGCTCTGCAAGCCATGTGTGGTACCAAAATAGTCAGATGCTTCTGGTTTCAACCAATCATAGGCAGTCTTCGTGGAGAATATTGGTTTTTGGTAAGAGTCATATGAGCAAGGTAAGTCGAGGGCTTCTTTGAGGGTTTCACCAAGGGCTACAGAGAAGCAGAGAATGGAAATAAACAGGGCCAGGCTGTTTGACATGTTGTCACACTGCATACAAGGACCTAGAGAAAAAACAAAAAAGAAGAAAAACTATAAGCTGGTTTCAAATTTTGGCACAAAGCCAGCAATTTTGGGGAATATGGGTAAGGCTATTACATTAGTACCAGTGCTCAACTGGGGTTTATTTCATGAAAGAGAAAGTCAACCCCAGCGAAATTTGAGCTCAGAACACAAAGACAGACAAAATGCCACTAAGTATTTGTCCACATCTGCTAATGATTCTGTCATCTAGGAACCTTAATGATAATAATAATAGTAATAATAATAATAATAATAATAATAATAATAATGATGATAATCCAACTTAAACAAGGAGACCATCTAGAAGAGAGTTGCAGGAGATTCCGAAGTCGTCTGGAGGCCATGGTTGACGCCAATGGCGATTTTACTCAATCAATTCACTCTTTAGAATTTCAAGATATTTCTATGTAATTTTGGTAAATATATTTGTTAAAATAAGATGTCAGTGTTATTTTCATTTTCCCGTAATTTAGACAACAGTTTATTCACCACACCCTGTATGTGTATATGTATATATATATATATATATATATATATAT
>NC_069009.1:2191985-2193350 GCF_001194135.2 Octopus bimaculoides
ATATATACACAAATATAGATACATATATATATACACAAATATATGTACACATACAAATATATACATACATATATACATATATATATGTACAAATATATATAGAAATATATAAATACACATATATAAAAATATGTATACATACATACATATATATATATATATTTCCATATATATGGATATTTAAACACTTAATGCTAAGAGGGGAAAAAAACATTTGTAAGAGAGAGAGAAAGAGAGAGAGAAAGAGAGAGAAAGAATAAAAGTAAAATGGAGTAGGTGAGAGAGAGAAAG
The DNA here is from genome assembly GCF_001194135.2 of Octopus bimaculoides. Taxonomy (NCBI): domain Eukaryota; kingdom Metazoa; phylum Mollusca; class Cephalopoda; order Octopoda; family Octopodidae; genus Octopus; species Octopus bimaculoides. The sequence goes on from NC_069009.1 coordinate 2,192,277, forward strand.
ACAGAAGGCAACAGAGAGCAGTTCCTGTGTTTGCACGTGTGTGTGTGTGTGTGTGTGTGTGCATGTGCATGCGTATGTTTGTGTCTGTGTGTGCGCGTGCGTGCATGTGTGTGAAAGCAATTTAATATTTTTGCCAGACCGAAATCAGCATCGAAGCAGTCAATATTGACCGATAAATCCTCGTACCAATGGACGACAAACAGACTCACCGATACTAACAGATACACATCGGAGGAGGAGGAGGAAGAGGATGAGGAGGAAGGGGAGGAGGATGGGAACACACTAACAACTCTTATATTCACCGTGTCTATCTGTTTGTTTGTTTCTCTCTCTTTTTCTATCCAGTCGATAGCTACACAACTACCTACGTCTATCTCGTTGATCAAGATCGGTGCGTCCTTTACTATCCACCCGGTCAACAACATCTAGAGCTTGCGCCTGCGTCGACGTCGCACTCCTGTTGTCTTCCCAAGTCAGTTAGTCAGCCTGCATCCACGCCCTGCTGTTATGCACCGATACGTTTGTTCCGAAAGCGTTTGGCCTCCGCATTTCGGTTGTCATGGCGACGGCGCTTCGGCCATTTTTATCTTCTGGTGTTCTTCAGGTAGTGATGATGATGATGATGATCACCACCACCACTGCAGCTTCCACCACCATCATCATCATCATCATCATCATTATTGTCATCATATCATTATCATATAATTACGTCATCATCATCATCATCTTCAGCATCATATTGCCGTCAGCACTACTGCAACTATCACCACCACCGCCACCACCACCACTACCAACAACATCATCATCATCATCACCGTCACCACATCATATCTTCATCATCATCTGCATTATATGTATTATCATCATCACCACCACCAACATCAACATCACCAACATCATCATTTCCATTCAGCCTATGTCATCATCATCATCATCATCATATCCTCATCACTATGGAGATCTTCTGCCTGTTTCCACCAATATAAGGAAAAGGTGCTTGCGCTTTGCGGAACATTGCTAGCTGAACAAGAGCTGGCAACTGACCTACTGCTATGACCGTCAAAGCATGGCCAT
>NC_069009.1:2193746-2195560 GCF_001194135.2 Octopus bimaculoides
AAGAGTACAGCAGGGTTCGCCACCATCCCCTGCCGGAGCCTCGTGGAACTTTAGGTGTTTTCGCTCAATAAATACTCACAACGCCCGGTCTGGGAATCGAAACCGCGATCCTATGACTGCGAGTCAGCTGCCCTAACAACCGGGCCATTGCGCCTCCACTGTATTCAATATACAGACATATAAGAGAATACCACAAAGTGTAAGGGAAAGGCATTTGTACTTTGGGGGACATTGCTAACAAAGTAAACAAGAGCTGGCCAGTGACCTGCTGGCATAGATGCTAAAGCATGGTCGTACTCGAGCAGGTTATCTGAACACAGCCCATCAGAGACACTGGATGGTTCCCCGAAGACCTCCCTCAACTAATGCAGGATCGAGATTGATGATGTGTGCAGGTAGAAAGGTAAAGAGAGGCAAAGCTTTGTGGTATTTGAATTCAGAATGCAGAGAGATGTAAGAGAAAACCACAAAGTACAATGATGCTCGATGTAAGGGAAAAGCATTTGTGCTTTGGGGGGGACATTGCTGACACAAGGTAAACAAGAGCTGGCCAGTGACCTACTGCTAGGGATCCTAAAGCATGGCCATACTCAAGCAGGTTGTCTAATACAGGGGTTTTCAAATTTTTTGACTTGCGACCCCTTTATATTTTAGGCTTTACCTTAGGGACCCCCTTATAAATGCTTATGAAATTTATACATAAATATTTGCTTAAAATAACATATTTTTACATTTATTTATTTAACAGTATTTAACAAATAGGTTTATTGTCAATTAAAAGATTTTGATTAAAAACCATATATAAAATCAAATTGCCCATAAAAAGTATTTGCTGTCCACGGACCCCCTGTGGTCTGCAGACCACAGTTTGAAAACCACTGGTCTAATACTACTCAGAGTCACTGGATGCCTCCTCAAAGACCTCCCTCAACTGATGCAATGGTAGAGTCAATCCTTTTATGTGGAGCAACAGCCTGGATGCTTACCAAAAAACTGGAATCCAAGTTGGAGAGAACTTACGTCTGAATGGTAAGTGCAAGTCTAAACATATCTCGGAGAACTCATTCCGCCAAGAAACAGTTGCATGGAGATCTGCTTATTTCCACCATTATAAAGGAAAGGCATATGTGCCTTGTGAGACCTTGCTAAACAAGAGCCGGCAACTGACCTACTGCTATGGATGCCAAAGCATGGTCGTACTCACGCAGGTTACCCGAACATGACCCATCAGAGACACTGGACGCCTCCTCAAAGACCTCCCTCGGCTCATGCAAAACTGAGACCGATGACATGGGTGGATAAGAAACGTCCAAGCAAGCTTGACCAGATGAGATGATGATGATGCTTTACGACTTCTGCAAGATGTTATCTCAATGCCCAAATATGGTTGTACTCAAGCAAGAAATCCGAACACAATGTATGTATGTTGGGGTGCTGAAAAGTTCCTAGCTTTGGGTAAAAGAAAATCTATCCAGTCAATATATATACACACTGCGTCTATCTATCCAATCAATATATATATACACTGTGTCTATCTATATATACACATTGTCTATCTAACACACAGTGTCTATTTATCCAATCAATATATATATATACACACTGCGTCTATCTATCCAGTCAATATATATACACACAGTGTCTATCTATCCAGTCAATATATATATATATATATATATATATATATATATATATATACACTATCTATCTATCCAATCAATATATATATACACAGTGTCTACCTATCCAGTCAATATATACACACAGTGTGTCTATCTATCCAGTCAATATATATATATATATATATATATATA
>NC_069009.1:2196106-2197487 GCF_001194135.2 Octopus bimaculoides
AGACTACTACTACTACTACTACTACTACTTCTACTACTACTACTAGTACAACTACAATCACTCACAACTATCAACCCTCACCACTACTACTACTACCACAACCACCACCACCACCACCACCACCACCACCACTACTACTACTACTACTACTACTACTACCACCACTGTTACCACCAATACTGCTGCTGCTACGACGACTACTACCACCACCACCACTATTACTACTACGACTACCACTACCACCACAACTACTATTAATACTACCACTACCACCACCACTACTATTATTACTACTACTACCACCACAACTACTATCACCACCATCACTATTACTACTACTGCTACTATCAACCCTCACCACTACTACTACCACCACCACTGCTACCACCAATACTACTGCTGCTACGACAACGATGACTACTACTACTACCACTACCACTATTACTACTACGACTACCACCACCACCACCACTACTACTATTAATACTGTTACCACCACAACCACTATCACCACCATCACGATTACTACTACTGCTACTACAACTAGTACGACCACCACTAGTATTAATACAACTACTACCACTACCACTACCACCACCACTACTACATCAACCACACCTACCCCAGAAGATGAACTGCCAAAACCACATTAACCACACTAACATACCCAAAAAATAACGAAGAGGGTAAATGGTTCACTGCATGCAGTAATTTGATATGCTAGAAATAGCAACCAAATCAGATCTGTTTTAGAACTGGAGGCATCGGACAGGTGTGATCCTGGCTTCTCCGCAGATAAGGAGAAAGAGGGATGGTCACAATTGGAATAGCTTTGGTCATAAGTCTTCCGGACCAGGACTAACCTGGTGCTAAACAGCAATACTATAGCTACTAATAGCTCTATATAGTGGCTGCGTGGTAAGAAGCTTGTGTCCCAAGCATACGGCTTCAGGTTCAGTCCCACTGCTTGGTACCTTGGGCAATTGTCTTCTACTATAGCCTTTGGCCAACCAAAGCCTTGAGAGTATATATATCATCATCATCATCATCATCATCATTGTTTACTGTCCGCTTTCCATGCTGGCATGGGTTGGATGATTTGACTGAGGACTGGTGAACCAGATGGCTGCACCAGGCTCCAATCTGATCTGGCAGAGTTTCCACAGCTGGATGCCCTTCCTAACGCCAACCACTCCGAGAGTGTAGTGGGTGCTTTTACGTGCCACCTGCACGAGGGCCAGTCAAGCGGTACTGGCAACGGCCAGGCTCAAAATGGTGCTTTTTATGTGCTACCTGCACAGGAGCCGGTCCAGCGACACTGGCAACGACCTCGCTCGAATGATTTTCTAACGTGCCAGTAAGGTGACGCTGGTAACGATCA
>NC_069009.1:2198523-2200432 GCF_001194135.2 Octopus bimaculoides
GGGGAGCATTGTAGTCACGGTTGCTGATTGGTTTAGCCGTAGCTGCAGTGCACTAGGAGACTCCGATGGTAGCACCCGTCACCACGGCGACCACTACCATCATCATCATCATCATCAATAGTTTATTTAGATGAATGGGAAATCAATCTCAATGTTTGATGGTGATGGTGTGTGTGTGTGTGTGTGTGTCTATATATATATATATGTATGTATATGTGTGTGTATGTACGTGTGCATATGCATATATATATGTGTATGTGTGCATACATATTTATGTGTGTGTGTGTGAATGTATGTGTGTATACATATGTGTGTGTGAATGTATGTGTGCATAAATATATACATGTGTGTGTGTGTGTATGTGTACATATTTATGTGTATAAATACATGTAAATATGTGTGTGTGTGTGTGTGTGTGTGTGTGTGTGTGCATGTATAAATGTGTGTGTGTATCTGAGTATATGTATGAACGTGCATGTATATATGTGTGTATATATCTGTGTGTGTGTGTGTGTGTGTATACACATGTGTATCTATGTGCATGTATGTATATATATATATATATATATATATATATATATATGTATGTTAGATGTGTGTATGTATGCACGCATGCGTACACACACAATATATATATCCAGCTATTTATACATACATTCACATCCATCCATCCACATAATCACATCTCACTCTCTCTCTCACTCTCTCTATACACACACACACACACACATGTATATATATGTCCATATCTGTGTCTTTGTCAATAGATTCGGCTTTCCTATCAAGTGAATCAGACATCAACTATTAGAAGCTCTCTCACTGATTCACACAATCTCCATCTTGAAGACAATAGGGACCTGTTAAGGGACACATAGGCTGTTATATTGAAGGGATCAACTAACTATATAAAACCCCTTTTGATAGCTTCTTCCACAAAGGGGTTTTCTTAAGGTAGATTTAAGCCGCCACTTTTAAGAGGTTGAGTGACCCCTTTGAAAACCTTTCACAAGAAAATTTGACTGCTACATCAAAGTGGGTACATAAAAGACACTTCATGTCTTCATGTGGTCCCTGTTTCAAAGAGTGGCTCAACGTATTCCCTATTTTAAAGACTTGCAATTGACTCCAATTTTAAATACTCGCTCATGTAACCCCTATATTAAAGACTGCCTGACGTGGTCCTTATTTTGAAAACTTACACATATATACCCTATGCTAAAGACTGAGTTATTTCAAAGGCTTCATGTTATGGACCCTATTTTAAAGATTGTCTTATTTGATCCCTATTTTAAAGACTGTTTTGTATGGCCTCTATTTTAAAGACTGTCTCATGTTGCCCCTATTTTAAAGACTAGTCTAGCCCCTATTTTGAAGAAAGCCTATTTTAAAGACTCGTGTAGTCCCTATTTAAAGATTATCTCATGGAGCCCCTATTTTAAACACTCGTGTAGCTCCTATTTAAAGATTATCTCATGGAGCCCCTATTTTAAAGACTCATGTAGCTCCTACTATAGCCTCAGGCTGACCAAAGCCTTGTGAGTGGATTTGGTAGACGGAAACTGAAAGAAGCCCGTCGTATATATATGTACGTATTTATATTATATATATGTGTGTTTGTGTTTGTCCCCCCAACATCGCTTGACAACCGATGCTGGTGTGTTTACGTCCCCGTAACTTAGCGGTTCGGCAAAAGAGTCCCGATAGAATAAGTACTAGGCTTACAAAGAATAAGTCCTGGGGTCGATTTGATTCGACTAAAAGGCGGTGCTCCAGCATGGCTGCAGTCAAATGACTGAAACGAATAAGAGAGTAAAAGAATATATACTCACACATACACACGTGTGTGTGTGTGTGTGTGTGTGTGTGTGTGTGTGTGTGAGTATATGTATCACAGTCCCTTCTGCCGACT
>NC_069009.1:2200442-2201259 GCF_001194135.2 Octopus bimaculoides
GTGTGTGTGTGTGTGTGTGTGAGTATATGTATCACAGTCCCTTCTGCCGACTGAATCAAGTGCAAAAAAAAAAAAAAAAGCAGGACGTCAACAGGCGATGTCACACACACTTTAGAGCCCGTTCGATTCTATTTAAGAGCAATTGACTTTTCCAGACGCTGCCACACAATGAAGAGCCGACCGAACTGGTTCGGCAAGCCCAAACACACTGCACAAAAGAGTGGAAACAAAAAAAACAGAAGCAGAAAGTAGCTTCCATTGCATTGTGTGGGCTTTCACATCATCTTTTTTTTCCCCACATATACACACGCATACACAAACAGAAGGAGAGATAAACACACACACACACATTGTTGCTGTTGTAAGAGGAGGAGAGAGAGAGAGAGAGAGAGGGAGAGTATTCAATTTTCTATTTTCTTTTTCATGTGTGTTCTAGCATTGGTTCTTTCAACCCATGTGAGCTTGCATTTGTATAGATTTATGTATGCACTTTGTGTATGGGCATAAATGTGCGCTTGTGCAAGTGTGTGAGTGAGTGTGGAGTGGAAGTGTCTATGTGCTCGTGAGCATGAGTATATATACATATCATCATCATCATCATCATCGTTTAACGTCCGCTTTCCATGCTAGCATGGGTTGGACGATTTGACTGAGGACTGGTGAAACCGGATGGCAACACCAGGCTCCAGTCTGATTTGGCAGAGTTTCTACAGCTGGATGCCCTTCCTAACGCCAACCACTCAGAGAGTGTAGTGGGTGCTTTTACGTGTCACCCGCACGAAAACGGCCACGCTCGAAATGGTGTCTTTTATGTGCC
>NC_069009.1:2202600-2203142 GCF_001194135.2 Octopus bimaculoides
ATATGCATGCACGTGTATGTGTGAGTACATATAGATATTCACACACACATAAATGAATGTATATTTATTTATATATGTGTGTGTGTGTGTGTGTGTGTGTGTGTGTGTGTGTGTGTGTGTGTGTGTGTGTGTGTGTGTGTGTATTTACACGTGCATATACATATAGAGGCATACATATATGCATGCAAACATGTATATATATGTAGACGCCTATATTCATATGCAAGCATGGATAAGCAACCACTCACACACCCATACAACTTCAGTAGCTGGCATAAACTATAAACAGCAGGAGCCATCAAAATCAGATACAGACACACACCACACCTGTATAGGTGTGGTGTGTGTCTGTACATACCTGCATACATACATATACACACACACGTATAGACGTGTGGGAGTGTGTACATATATATTCTGACAGCGGCCACGCCAGAGCACCGCCTTTAGTCAAACAAATCAATGCCAGGACTTATTCGTTGTAAGCCTAGCACTTATTCTATCGGTATCTTTTGCCAAACTGCTAAGTTATGGGGACATAA
>NC_069009.1:2203242-2206191 GCF_001194135.2 Octopus bimaculoides
GAAGCAAAGAGAGATGTAAACAAATATATGTACAAATTATGAGGGCTGACGCTGCACTAAACGCACTCATATTCGCGTGAATGTTAAGTGACACACACTCAGACACACCAACAGCCAGAGGAGTATTAGAAGGATTTGGGAAGTGATTTAGAAACAGAAGAATGAGAGTATTCAATTAATAGTCGTAATTCTTTTAAGAAAAGCGTATAAAGTAGAAAAAGATGAATGACCACAAAAGTAGAAGAAGAAGAAGAAGAAGAAGAAGAAGAAGAAGAAGAAGAAGAAGAAGAAGAAGAAGACGTGGGAGACGAAGAAGGTGTAGTAGAAAGAGCAAGAATTGAAAATGAAGAGGTAGACGAAAGGGAAGAAGAATCGTAAGAAGTAGAGCTGGCAGAATCGTTAGAATGCCGGGCGAAATGCTTAGCGGTATTTCGTCTGCCGTTACGTTCTGAGTTCAAATTCCGCCGAGGTCGACTTTGCCTTTCATCCTTTCGGGGTCGATAAATTAAGTACCAGTTACGCACTGGGGTCGATGTAATTGACTTAATCCGTTTGTCTATCCTTGTTTGTCTCCTCTATGTTTGGACCCTTGTGGGCAATAAAGAAATAAGAAGTAGAGCAACAACAGGTGGGGGCCAGGCACACACAAACAATCACACATTGCTATCAAAGGAGATTGAGAATGTAAAGAGAAACAAGGAAGGAACGCAACAGAAAATGGGAAGGTTTTAAATATTTAGGGATATATTGTCAATGAAAATTTTCAACAAGTCTTATCCAACTTACAGATATCCTAAACTGGAAAGGCCATTGAAGGATCCTACTTGAAGTTTCTCCATACCATTTCCATTCAAAAATCTATGAGATAAAAGGTTGGAAAGGAGATTTATTGTAAAATATTATGATTGAAATGTCTATAAAATAAAATATTAGATGATTAGAAAATGTATAGAAGTGTTTTATTATAAAATGTAAAATATGGTGGCTAAAAAATAACTTTTTGATATACTCCTATGCACCACACATCCATACAGATTTATGCAGAAAATAGTTCCCCTGATCTATCATGCTCTCATATATGCCATATCGTTGAAATTGGCACACTTTCACTCACACAGGTTTAGAAACAATATAACATCTTTGGAAACACGGATCAAGGAACTTAAAACGGATGAAGGGAAGATAATGCAGATTTAGAAATATATCACCAATGAAATACGAAAAAAAGAAAAAACTGATTCAACTTACATATATTCTAACTTGTTTAGATTTCGGAAGGAGTTTGTTTTGATTTCCTTGATCTTATTATAACGCAAGTCTCTGGAACATAAAATTGAGACAATAAGAAATCATATAGAGTATATTTGGGATTGAATTTTTCCTAAACAATTAGATGATGGAATTAATCACGATGATGAATAACACGGGTCATCAACAAAAAATTTTGAAATGGTGTTGAGACACCAAACATCTTTTGTTTTTTTAGCTAATTTGAGGGCACTGAATCTGAAAATGACCTTACTTTTTCTTGGTTAACCACCGTTTCTGCTGTACAGAAATGCCTCATTTTGGGGAAAAAAGTATTTTTTTCATTCGTTTTCTGTATATTTGATATTGAATAATAGCAATATTTCTCAAAGTAAAATCGTAGAAACTTCTCAATGGTAAAACTTTTCTCTTTCTTGATTGTCCATCATGTCCAATGTTGTTCAAGTCAGCCATCATTCATTTGTCCCACCGTACTTAGTAGCGCTCTTCCATAATTTTGATATCCCGATGGAATGGTTCTCCTTGATCATCGCTCACATCACCGCAATTATCCGGAAATCTATCTAGATGGCTATGTAAAAAAATGAACCTTAATACTCATATTAGCGCCTTTGTCCTGTATTCTTTTCAACAGCTTTTCCACTAATTCCTTGTAGTGTTTGGCCCGGAGATTGCCTAAGAGGTTTTTCACCAGGTCTGCAAACGATGTGCAAGTGCGTAATTCCAAGTCATTCATTGAATTAACAAATTCACCATCCTCAATGAGTTTCCTGATATCAGGGTCATTAAACAATCTTGCTTTATGTTTTTGGGTGCTAAGTCCTGGAAACGATTTACATATAAACTCAAAACATTTACTTTCTTTGTCGAGTGATTTTATACACTGTTTCATTAATCCCAATTTGATATGCAAGGGAGGGAAGATGATTTTTTTTCTTTCAGAACTAGCGCTGCACTAATAACATTTACATTACATTTTGCGTGATCACATTTAGGTAATTTGATCTTTCCTAATGTCTGCTCCGAATCTGAGGAATGGGCCTTCGCTCGCATTCACAAACAATAAAATGCCTTTTGGAAAAAGACAGATTTTCACATACAAACAGGCATACACATGCATGCAGCAAATGGTTCCCCTGAACTATCAGGCTCTAATATATGCCATATCATAGAAATGGGGACACACTCACGCAGATTTACAAACAATAAAGCCCATCTTTGGAGAGACGGGTGAAGAAGCTTAAGATGAAAGATGGGAAGATAATGGATTTAGAAATAAATCGTGAATGACATATTAAAAAACCGATTTAACTTACAGATATGTTAATTTGGACTGACTTCGGAAGGTGGCTGCTTTGATATCCTTGATATCATTATAACTCAAGTATCTGGAACAAAAGATTGAGATAATTACTATTATTGAACATATTTGTAAGAGAATTCTTGCTAAGCAATTGGAGGAGGAAAGGGGTGGAAAGTAGATCACGATGATGAATAATTCTATGACGATGATGATGTCAACGATGATGTTGATGATAATGATGATGACGATAATGATGAGGAGGAGGAGGTGGAGGACGAAGGACGAAGAGATTGATACTAATGGTAGTGGACGTTGTGGTTTTGGTAGTAATGAATATGAAGAGGAGCCATTGGACAAGAGAATATTCTGGTAGTGTT
>NC_069009.1:2206573-2215884 GCF_001194135.2 Octopus bimaculoides
ATGAAGAAACCAGGAAATGACAGAATTGATAGGCACAGGAAGAACACAGAAGAAAGAGGAAACGAAGAAGAAAAAGCAGGAAAGGGAAAAGGTGAAGAAATCAAGATGTAAAATAAGAAGACGAAGAAGAGCAAGAAGACGAAGAAGAAGAAAATGTAGAAATATAAGATGAAAAAGAAGAAGTAGAAAAAGGTTGAAAAGAATAGGAACGAGCATTAGAGGAAAACGTTGAAAAAGGAAAAGAACAAAAGAAGTAGTAGTAGAGGAAGAAGGAAAAGTAGACGAAAGAAGAGAAAGAACATAGAGGAAGAGGAGGAAAAGAAGGAGTAGATGAAGAAGAAGGAAAAGGAGAAGAAGAAGAAGAAGAAGAAGAAGAAGAAGAAGAAGAAGAAGAAGAAGAAGAAGAAGAAGAAGAAGAAGAAGAAGAAGACGGAGGAGAAGAAGAAGAAGAGGAAGAAGAAGTAGTTGTACAGAAAAGTCTAGGATGGTAATCAGTGGTGATGGAGACGTAAATACCGTACATGATATACAGACCGAATTACACATACATTTTGATATACTCAAATGCACCACACATCCATAAACGAAAACAGCCAAACATATATATGCACATAAACAAGTCTACAATATTTAAGCAGCTTGAAATGAAAGATGGGAAGATATTACAGATCTAGAAACATATCTTCAATGAAATATTTTTTTCGTCTTTAAACCCAAGGCTCGAAATTTTGTGGGAGGGGCCAGTGGATTATATCCACCCAAGTACGCAAGTGGTATTTAATTTATTGACCCTGAAAAGATGAAAGACAAAGACTGTCACGATGAATTTGAACTCAGAAAGTAAAGACGGACGAAATACTTCTAAGCATTTCGCCCGACGCGCTAAATTTTCTGCCAGCTCAACGCATTTCGTCAATGAAATATTAAAAAAAACTGGTTCAACTTACAGAGTTGTTAAAAAGGGCAGATTCTGGAAGGTGTCTTCTTTGATTTCCTTTATGTTATTATATCTCAGGGATCTGAAACACAAAATTGAGGTAATGGGAAATTGTATAGAACATATTTGCGACAGAAGTTTTGCTAAACAATTAGATGATAAAAGGGATGGAAAGTAGATCACGATGATGAATAATTGTATGATGGTGATGGAAACGAAGATGGTGTTGATGAGGATGATGAATAAGAGGAGGAGGAAAGGAGGAAGAGGATAATGGTTGTGGTAGACTTGGTAATGGACATTGTGGTTTTGGTAGTAATGAATATGAGGAGGAGCCGTTGGACAAAACTAGTTGGTGGTAGCGTAAATGATGAAGATATTATGATGTTAATGATGAGGGTGATGTTAATGTTGATTATTTTGATTATGACGGGGGTTAGCATGTCTATGCTGATACTGAATATGATAATGATTATAATGATGCTGGTGGGGATGTAACTGTTGGCGTTCATGATGATAGTGTTGAAGATTCTGCATTGGTTGGCGGTATTTTGTGGTAATGAATGTTAATGAAGGTGACGTTGCGGAACTTAACGATGTTTATCATCAAGAAAGATGACAGAGAAAAGGAGAATGATGACGGTGATGGGTAAATGGACGAAGACGTAAATAATTATCTCGGCAGATGTGGTGGTGACATATTAAACGTTTAGTCGAATAAAGAATTCAGCGAATGATAAAGAAGACAATATGAAGGAATCCTGAAAAGAAGAAATTGAAAGGCACAGGAAATTAAAAAAAACATGAAGAAATGAGAGACGAAGAAGAAAAAGCAGAAGAAGAGTAAAACAAAGGAAAAGAAGAAGTACAAGTAGATGAAGAAAAAGAAGTACAAAAGCATTTAAAGGAAAAACAACTTCCATTAGAGGAAAACGTTCAAAAAGTAAAAGGGGAAATGAAGAAGTAGAGGAATAATACGAAGATAGAGGAAAATGTGTAGGAGGAGAAGAAGAAGAAGAAGGATAAGAAGAAATAGAAGTAGAATGAGAAAAAGTAGAACATAACGATGAAGAAGAAAAAGCAGAGACATGAAGGATACGAAGAAGTAAAAGGTGAAAAACGATGACGATGAATAAAAAAAGAAAGAATAAAGAACAAGAAGATGAAAAAGAAGATATCATCCTAATGATAATGATGAAGATGGTGACAATGATGATGATGATGGTGATGATGGTGACGATGAAGCAGTTAATGTCCTTCATTTTCACTATGATGATGATGCTAATGATGACGAAAAGAAAGAAAGAGGAAGTTGACGTTCTTGTTGCACAAAGAACAAGAAAATAATGACTGGAAGAAAGATGAAAACAAAGATACCTTGTTTATACATCATGATGACATCCCATAGAAAACTGTATAACGTCAAAAGCATATTATTATTATTATTATTATTATTATTATTATTATTATTATTATTATTATAGACGTTTCACAGTATGCAATATCGTGAGGCTGTTGTTTGAAGATATTGTGTCTACCGGGCGTTTGTACTGTTTGTCAAGTCACAATAAGACAGAACATTACGCAATATGCGTGCAGTTCCAAGTTATGTCAACTTTTGCAATACATCTAGATTGTAGGGTATCTCTAAAGTTTTCAGATGTTTGTTCAGATTGGGTATTATTGAACCCAATGCTCCCATCACAATAGGGATAACCTTTATGTTCGACTCTCGTAGCTGCCACATCTTAGCGATCTCAATTGTCCGGTCTCCATATTTATCAACTTTTTCTATTTCTTTCATGATGATATTTTGATCTCCTGACACTACTATGTCGATTATTAGGCACTCTTGTTTGTCCCTCCAAAAGGTTACTACATCCAGCCTTCGGTGCTATAACACTTTTCTGTCTGGAAATCAAATCCCAGAGGATTTTTGCCTTCCCTTTTTTGGCCATTGCCTTTTCCGGTGTATGTTGCTACCAAGCACCCGTAACCTCATATCCATACTTACGGCATAGTAGCCAGTGGAGGTTTTGGGCTGCTTTGTCGTGTCTACGCTTCTAATCTTTCTGTGCAAGACTTTCACAAGCACTTACTCGTGAGTCACATTTTCGACCCTCTTCCCACACATTCTGCAGAGGTCCGATGCACTTATGTAGTATATATTCTTTTTCCTGGGCTGCGATGATTAGGCTTTCAGTATTCCTTTTAAGGTCACCCTGGGTAAACTACCCCCATGATGCTTCCTGGTATTTTAATTTGTTGGTTTCACAAAATGTTATACATGACAGCACGTATTCAATTCACACACATATTTACAGACACTCACAAACAATCGCACTTTTCTATCGAATGAGAGTGAGAGTATAAATTTTACAAGGAATATTCGAAAGGAATATGTTATTGAGCTTATATTAAGTGCTCTATTATTTTGAGCAAATAAATATATATACATATATATATATATATGTTTTTATATCATTAATAAATTTATAAAATTATAAATAATATTCACAGGAAATCAATATTCAAATTTCGAAAGATATATGTTTAATGTGACACGGTAATATTTAGAATTATAATTAAATTAAAATTTAAGATGTACAAAATATAAATATATATAAAAAATATAATGTACATAAAAATACATGTGTATATAAATGCATATAAAAATTTATGCGTAATTGAGTATAAATATTAATGTAATCACAAGATAAGCATACTGGCAATAATTCCGCTCTTCGGAGATGAATGGAGTTATTATATACGTGTTACGAACGAATGGTATATATAATAAGACGATATTAATTAAAATATTAAAAAATATTTTAAATATTTAAAATATTAAAATGTATACTGTCCTTTAAGAGTTTGTAAGAGTAATCCCTCCTATAATTTGGAAAATTCATATTTTTCGTTTGTGGAAATTTTAAAGTGTATAGGAAGGGACAAGGACGTGATGAAAGACTGGGATGATTAAAAAAAATTATTAGTACGTCATCAAAGAAAGATTATCAGCATGATTGATCCAACTTACAGTTTCATCAAACTGCTCATGTCATCGAAGGCTCTTTCATCAACTTTTTCGATTTGATTATAGTCCAAATATCTGTAAAATAAAAATGACTTTTCATAGGAGAAAGAATAGAAGAGTTGTATAACGTAAAATATTATGGCTAAACGAATATTTGGTGGAAGAAATAGAAAGTAGAGGAGGACGAGGAAGAGAAGGATGAAGGTGGTGAAATTGGTTCTGCTGGATCTGGGGATGAGGCGAAGGACAGGCGGATGCTGGTAGTACTGATAAAGATAATACTACTGTTGCTGAAATAAAGTTTCAGAATTTACCATATAAAAATGACATTTGAAGACATTGCGTTTCTTCTGCGGTTTCGGCGTCTCGTCAATGAAGTAATATGAAAATGTATTATTCAACTTACAGTGTTGTTAAACTGGACAGATTTTGGAATGTTTCTACTGTGATTTCTTCGAATTTATTACTAACCAAATTCCTGTCAAAAATAATTGAGTCAAATATTATTTGCAAGTGACTGATTCTTGATGTAAACAAGAACAAGCAGCATTGAACAGAAGCGTGATATGATAGAAATTAGAGACGGCAGACTGAAAAACGTTTAAAATTTGGAGGAAGAATGTGAAGTAAGGAGAATAAAAAGAAAACGGAAAAGTTGTTGATGGGCAGGTGAGGCTGGATTAGGGGGTAAAATTGTTCATAGCATACATACACATGCGCGCCGGCAAACCCACGTACATGTGCCTATATGTATATACTCATCAACCCTCACTTGAAATACACATATGCTCACCAACACATTCACCAAAAATTATATACATACCCCCTCACACACTCGCACACACACACACTCGCGCACACACACACTCGCACGCACACACACTCGCACGCACACTCGCACACACACACACACACACACACAAAAGAAGGTTTATACACATGTCTATATACGCACATGCACAAGAAAAAGGGCTAAAAGCCAAAATACAAAAATCTGTGTAAAAAGTGTAAAACATAAGCAATAAGAATAAAAATTAAAGGAGTAAATATGCTCATGGCGAACGCGTACGCGCGCATGTGTCCATACATACACATGCGCGTACGTACACTTACATATATGTGCCTATGTGCATATGCTCGTCCACACTCGCTTGAAACTTTTTTTTAAATCTATGTTTTCTAGCGTCTTTTTTTTCGATTTTTCTCCATTATTTTGCATACAAAATTTCCTATTCAGTTCTTGCTCTACGTCGGTAAGATCCTCCACAAAAGTCTCCAGCTCAGACAACCTTATTGATTCCATTTTCTTTTTTGAAAACAGTAAAACAATTTCCCCCTTCAGCTAGGGGAAAAACGTCTTCTACTATATACATAAAGAAACTTCCTTTCATGCAAAACATAACAGCCAACTCCAAAACAGAGAGGACAACAAATGAGGTCAAATTACGAATATGAAATGTAGAGAATCGAGTTGATTTTTATACCCATAACCTTCATGAGGTGCACGTACATTTCCGTTTTTATGACAGTCACATGCGACAGCTATCCGAGGCATTCATCGCAGCTACGTTTTGGCATCTCGTTTCAAGGAAAGTTGAAAGGTTACCTGCAATTTGCGTCTCAGCCATAAACCAGCACGTTTGGGAATATTTGCACTTACAACTCCGAAATAAAGTTTCAGAATTTACCATATAAGAATGACATTTGAAAACATTGCGTTTCTTTTGCGGTTCTGGCGTATCGTCAATGAAGTAATATAAAAAAAGGTTTTATTCAACTTACAGTTCTGTTAAACTGGAAAGATTTCGGAATGTTCCTACTGTGATTTCCTTGAGTCTATTACGATTCAAATTCCTGTCAAAAATAATTGAGTCAAATTATTCTTGATGAAAACAAGAACAAGCAGCATTCAAGAGAAACGATATGTCATAGATATTAAAGACGGCAGACTGAAAAACGTTTAAAATTTGGAGGAAGAATGTGAAGTAAGGAGAATAAAAACAAAACGGAAAAGTTGTTGATGGGCAGGTGAGGCTGGATAAGAAGGAAAACAAACTAAAAGGCTGGGGAAAAAAAAAAACGGAAGAAGGGAATCAACAATAACAAGAAGCAAATGATTAACAGTTGTGGGAAAAAAAGGAAATACGAAATATAGAAGACGATGATGTAAGATGAAATCTAAAATAAGTCAAGACAAAAAGGACGGGTAGAAAACGAAGAAAGGAATGGCGATAATGACGCAGAAGTAAAATGTGTAATATAATTTAAAGAAGTGAAAAAATTATGGAAAATAGATAGGAGCGAGGGAAAAGGGAAGGAAAGAAATAGGAGAAGAAGGAGGGGGAGATGAAGAAGAAGAAAAAGAAGAAGTTGTACTAAATATACAATTGAAAGGGAGAGCCATTGATGATAATTATCGTTGATATTTATATTTATACACACACGCATACACAAAAAATTTTATATATATATATATATATATATATATATGAATATATATATATATTGGTTTCTTTATATAAGCTTCGATCTCATAGCGATCACTGTGCAATGACTAAGGAAAATAGCCAAATAAAGGGGCATAGAAGCCCTCGATAGAAAAAAGAAGGAATTTTATCCGCGTGGGAGTAGAAACCACATCCCTTTGTTAACAACGAATCAACCTCCACATTTCTGCCAAATTTAACAACTATAGTAGTTCGTGTTTGTTTTTTATGTAAACAAACATTCTATATGCTTTCTGTGGGAAGAATTTTTTTTTTATACGGCGCCAAGTTTACAATCCTGTAAGTAATAATAATAATAATGGTGTTTTTACCATCATTATTATTAACAGGATTATAAACTTGGCACCGTATATAAAACCCATCGCCATAAACTTTAAGCTTATATAAAAAATACCATTATTAATATTTTCAGGATTGTAAGAACGGTGCCATATGAAAAACCATTCGCACCGAAAGCATATTTATATATATATATATAATTATGTGTATTTCTTCTATCTTAATGAATAAAAATTCTTCTGATAGAATAAATGGGTTAATAGAAACCAATGTAGCAAAGAACACAAAATAACTGTGGTTAGCTCCTGTTTTTAAGGCAGGAACTCCTTGAAATTTTGGGTATTTGAGTATATTTAAGAATTTAAGGATTATATATATATATATATATATATATATATTGTTGTACTTGGGGATGGTCATATTGCCAGTTTGGCCAATAAAAACACACGCACTGTATATTTGGTGTTAATTTGCTTCAGCTTTATATTACATTAATCTTAATCTTATTTCGGCTAAATCTTATTTTATTGGCTAAACTGGCAATATGACCATCCCCAAGTACAACAACATCTGTTTCAACACACGATTTCACATCAAAAATCTTGCAAAACAAAAATATATATATATATATATATACATACTTAGAGATACAAACAGTGAGAGAAACACACAGAGAGACAAAGTGTCATGTACACAAATCTATGTACAAATTATGGGGGCTGTAAATATGTGTGCATGTGGGTGTATGTGAATCTATGAGAGCGTATCGATTTGTGCGTCCATTTTTATCTAAATGACATGCCATTTACTGTTTCTCTCTCTCTCTCTCTCTCTTTATATATGTATATATATATATATATTCACGTACACACACAAGATGCTATACAGGCATTCTCAATCACACATTTCTATCTGAGGACATTGACAATGTAACATGGTTAGCATGTGGTACATAATTGGAAGACGCTAAATACTTAGTAATATGTTCCCAATGAAATATTATCTTCAAGACTCCGCCAACTTACATAATCCTTAAACTGGACAGACCATCAAAGGTTCCTACTTGAAGTTTGTCCATTTTATTACTATTCAAATATCTGTAAAATATAATATTAGTTGATATGAATACTTAGAGAGGAACATTATTGTAAAATATATCATTATCAGCGAAATCTTTACAAAATAAGATGATGAGAAGTGTTTTCTGATAAAATGTAAAATATTGTTAAACAATTACTTGATGTAGGAAAAAGAAAGTAGATGAGGATGATGAGGATAATATTGAGAATAAAGGAAATGAAGCGAAGGATAGTGATGGAGGTGGTCGTTTTGGTGTTGGTGAATATAACGAAGAGGCTGTATATAGGTGATGGTGGTATGTTGTTGAAGCTAATTTTATTGTTGATGATGGTTCGTAGGAATGATTTTGATGACGGTAATTATGGCGATGATGATGATGATGATGAAACGATGAGAATTTTTATAAAATATAAAGAAAAATAAAACTTCAATAACTTAATTTGAATAAAATTTGATTTGACGGATTGAAACATGATGAAAATTGGAAGAAGTTGAAGGAAGATGAGAATAAAAAGAGGACGAAAATGAAGTAAGATCTCAAACAGAAGAACGATCATTAGAATATGAAGAATAAGATTAAAATAATGGAGCAGCAGTAAAATTCTAGGAGGATGAAAAGACGGTAAAGTGAAAGTAAATAACGAATAACTCCACGAATAACTGTTCAGAAAACCAGCTTTTTTGCACATCACTCCCTGGTTTTTCGAGCGATTTCCTTCAAATTGCACACGAACATAACTCCTGGCATATCAATTGCTCTGCTTCGATTTTTTGTCAAGGTCATCCGCTTTAAGTGTGACAAATCCGCGAATAACTAGGAACTTCACGCACCAACTGATTTCAAATTCGGGAACTTCGGTGCCTCCACTACACCAGTGCAACATTCCAGACCTGATATGTAGTGAGAGCTACTGTAGTCATGTGTTCAAAGTTACTACCTATACTCAACCATGTTTTTATTCCTTCGTTCAACATAGGTTTGTCATCTGCTCCTATAGAGTTTCCCATTACTCATCAGCAGTTCTGTTGTTTTTTGTGTAAACAAAAAAGATCCCTTTCAAGGCCACTTTACATGCGATTGTTACACCACCAGTGTACGCATTTCAGCCCTTTTCAAAGTTTCTTAGCTCACTGTTATCAAAGACCCTGTTTCGTTTTCCTGTCTTGTTTTCCGTCCGCCACTACCCTCCACGAAAACAATTTAATTTGTGTTCGTGGGAAGAACCATTTTAACGATGCGTACTGCCTTAATTCTTCGAAACGCTGGAGTTTTAATGGTGGCAGCTGATGAAGGGGATGTTTCTATGTGGCCTGCTTGTTTGTTGCACCTTGTTTACCATTTTTGTCCTTGTTCTTTTGCCACGCCATGTACCCAGTTATGTATCTATATGTACATGTGGATGAACGTATATACATACATGTACATATATATGCATATACTCATATATTGTTTATATATATATATATATAT